>NC_084802.1:187503376-187806406 GCF_963169125.1 Humulus lupulus
AAGTAGCACTGATTTTAATCATGAAAAATCAAATATTTTCTAATTTACAGAGGAAGTTGTAATTTTCCCTTGTCAACTAAATCCATATTTCAGCCTATCCTAATACTAAAAAATTATCAACCAACACTATCAAACATACAAAATAACAACAATAATAATGAGAATAATAATATATAATATTAGCCCTAGGCCTAACCTAAATATGTTAAATCCAGCCCAAAATATTATTAATAAAAACAATCATAATAATAACAAACAGATTAATAATAATAATTAAAAATAATCTTAATTAAATATACAAATACATTTCTCAGTTTCAGCACCAAACAAACAAATAAACAAAAATTCTGAAATATCTATACTATATATATATATAGTATATATAGAAACCGTGATATTCAATAAGTGAAGGAATATTTTTTAGTGAAAGAATATTCTATATATATCATAATTATTATTAAAATATTAGTATCTTAGTAGTGAAGCAATAAAAATGTTTGCTGAAAAAAAAAAGTTAAATCAAAACGTGTCAAACATGCACAATACACTTATCATTATTTTCACTACAACAAATTTTGATATGATTTAATTTCTATAAAATATTTATTTTATATATCTTTTTTTTTGCTTTTTTCTTTATCTTTATTTACTCTTTTTTCTCTGCATTTCAAAACTTTTTCTCAGCATTCAAAAACTAAGTAAGTTGAAGATAAAAGGTCATTTTAGGGCTCCGTGAATTTTATTTCACATTTTCCATGAATTACTTCTCTTCTATTTCAATAAACAAAATGAAAAAAATAATGGCTTTGTTCTTTACCTTTTTATTTTATTTTGCTTCTTTATTCTCTTTGATAGATATTATAATTCTTCTATATATTTTTGTAGGATTCTGTGCATTTCAGCAGTTGGGGCTTCAGTTGAAGATCTCTGAGAAGTAAGAATTCTATTCAATCTTGTAATTAATATCCTAATTTACTTATATTTATTTTATTCTATAAAAAATGATATGTATAGAATATTTGTTTTGCTGAAAAATAGCTTTATAGTTTGAGTTTTGATAGCAAATACCCCTGATTTTTTTCCTTTATCAACTATCTTTCATAGTTTGATTATTGTTGTTGACCATGGCTTAGGCTTGTATGCCATTAAAAAACTGATCTTGTTGGCTATTGATGCCATTGTTACTGCTTGTCTTGTAGAGATAGATTTGTCGTTTGAGCTTATCAAGAGCTGTTGTAAGAGATCTTTGATCTTTGTTCTTAATGAATGAATGAAAACCATGAGTTTCTACTATCAAAAAAAATAAAATTAGTTAAATTGAAAAGGGAAGGCTCAATTGTTGAGTTCCTTACATCTTTGAAAATCCTTACCCTTTACAATTCGTTTGTACTGATTATAAAACATGCCCTGATTATAAAACATGCCCTTTGGTGCATTCTGTATTAGTTGTTTTAAACAGAGTAAAAAATTATTACTAATTCAGTTGCAGAAGTTTTTTTTTAATATTATTCTCTTACCATTTTTCTCAGATTTTGTTTTCATTAGAATTCTCATCCCTATGGTGTTCATAGTATTTTCGTAGCGTATTTACATAATTGTACAATAGTTTCAATTATTCTTAAACTATGATTTAGATGTTTTACTTAAATTTTAAAATTTTAATTACATTATTAGTTTCATTTTTAGTGATATTTAAAATGCCCCAACATATATACTATGTGTTGATTTTGCCATTTACATTTAAAATCACTCATCCATTTCTCCTTCGTATTTATCAACATATAATTACATCTTTATATGTATATATATTATACTGACTTATTAGTTTCATATATTAAAATTTATAAATTATGCTTATTATTTTTTAACTATTTCTGATATGAAGTTGTCTCCAAACAATCATTAAACATTTTAATTTCACAACCTCTTGCATCTGTTAAAATATATTTTTCTTTTGTTAGTTTTATTATTCCAGTTGTATGATTGAATTCTCATTTTTTATGCAATATAATTTTGTTTTCTTGTCTGTCTTTTTTTGTTCACATTACTAAATACATAAATTGATTGGACTCTTACATATCTTTAAATCTTTGAATGATATTATTATAATAAACATATCAACCACCACTCTTAGGTTTCAACGGCAATACAAGAGAAATTCATCAAAGATATTTTACCAACCGACACAAAATGGAAAGCTAAAGAGATTGTTATAGAGAAAGGAATGCGATTGTAATGCGGAAAACTGCTCGGTATACTACCAAAGTGCTGAAAAAGAGTCAAAAAGCAGTTATCTCTACTGAACTCCAGAGTGCTGAAAAAGTTGACTCCTTGGCATCATCATCATAGAGATAGTTTGTGAAGATAAATCAAATTAATTGACCGTAAAATGAAGGCATTCTCTTAGTAATTAATTAAAGAAGCTGCCAATTAAGAAGGAAGATTAACGTGAGCGGATGATGTGGCTCATATTAAGGGTGGGACCCTAAAAACAGGGTCGAAGCAAAAGGCGTGTGATTAGCTAGTCTTGACTTACACTAAAAAACAAAAACAGGGTCAAAGCAAAAGACGTTTATATGCATGCAACCATGAAGAGATATATAATTACAACCAATTTAAAATGGGAAATTTAACGTTTTATCCTTTTTATCCTTAATAGTCTCTATTATTACCAAAAAATACTACTTCTATTAATTTTTTCATTTTGATACTAAATATTCCACGTCTACCTAAAGTACTCCTCCCATTTTATCAAGAAGACCAAATCTCTCTCTTTCTCTCTCACGAAACTCTCACCAAAATCCACAATGAGTTCCAAATCTCGTGTGAAATTGTTGTTAGTTATCTCCATTGTCTTTCAAAAGATCTCAATATCAAAGACAACATCTATTTTGAGGGATTTTAGAGGAGAAAAACTATGGGTAAGAAGTTTGTTCATTTTTTTTGTGTTGGGTACTGTTTGTTTACTTTTTTTTAGCTATTTCGAACAGATCTGAGCCTTTATTGGTGTATTTTTTGGATTTGTTAGAGAGATATCGCGATCTGTGTTTTTCTGAGTTTTCTGCGCTTTCTACAATAGTTTTGCTTGATAACAACTCGATAACAGCTCGATAGGGGCTCGATACTATGTAGAAGATGATTAATTTGTGAGCTCGATGCTGCTCGATAGTGGCTCGATAGGTATAACATTTATTTCTCGATGGTGCTTGATAGGAACTCGATAGAGGTTCGATTGGACCCTTGATTATTTGGTTTAGTTTTTTCTCGATATGTGTTCGATGGGAGCTCGATAATAGGCAGATGGTGTGGGTTCTGTTAAGATCTCGAGTTCATATCGAGCTCACTTCGAGAAAAATCATACTCTGCCTTAATCAAAACCATCAAGCTCCTATCAAGCTTATCGAGCCTAACCAATTCATGTTCTATCGAGCTTATATCGATATCCTATCGATCCTGTCGAGTCTAACCATAGACCCCATCGAGCCTAACAAATTACTGTCCTATCGAGCCTAACCATATACCCCATCGATCTCCTATTGAGCTTAGCGAGCCTAACCATAGACCTTATCGAGCCTAGCCGTATACCTCATCGAGCCTAGCCGTATACCTCATCGAGCCTAACCAATTACTGTCCTATCGAGCCTAACCATATACCCCATCGAGCTCTTATCGAGCTTAATCCATGATGATTTGAACCGCATTTATAAAATTGAAAACTGCAAACCGTATAACACCGCGCATACTCATTAGATTAAGATCAATGGTCTATATTTATAGTTGTTAATTAATATTTCTAAAAATAAATTTTGATTTTTTTTTTTAATTTTTAGAAATGCTACATGATTACATGACGGTCGCATACTTATTAAATTAAAGAATTAAAAAAAATATTATTTAAGCATTATATATGAAAATTCAAAATTAATGTAAAAAAAAAAATATTTACCTATTAATAACTTGCTATATCAACTCAGTATGTTATCACATCATCATAATTGTTAATAACCATTTAAATAATTCTAAAATTAGTATATATTTTCTATAGTGTATTTGGTATATCTGATTTTGATATAACTTGTATAGATTGCTTATATAAGTTAGTTTTTTATTAGAATATTACTTAGCTTGTAATAATGAATGTTTTCATGATATAAATCCAAATAAATAAACAAAACATAGGAATTTTTGACACCTTATCACTTTTAATTATTGAATTTTATTCTCGCTTTTATTTTATCTTCTAAATTCATTTTTAATCACAATTTTTTTTATATCTTTTGGTCATATTTATTTATAACTAAGCTATTTGTATGCTTATTTTAGCTCTGTAAATGTTGTCAAATTTTAGTTTTAGTATTTTACAAAGAAGTCAATTGTCAGCGTGTTTTTATAAATGTTTAAAAAATTAAATTTACGCTTCTGTACTTTTGAAAACTGAGATATGTATTGTATTTTAAAAAAAAATAATAATAAAATTGAAGGTGTTTTGGTAAATTTCCCCATATTTATTCAATTATTGAGAGTTGGCAGTTAATTAATTTCCAACGTCAATGCAAAATAATAATAATAATAAAAAAAAATTGTAGGATATGATACTCAAAGATCAAGGAACATTTCTATTTATTAACACCACACATTGTGGCCTCTGTTATTTGATGAAATCATATCACTATATGACAACTAGTTCTATTTTTATCTTATTCATTCAAAATTTCATTATAATTCTTGATACCATTCTAATTCTATTCTTCTAAACCAAATATGACCCTCTATGGTTCCAAAAAAAAAAAGAAGAAAAATCATGACACCATTTACCATACCAGTAGTCTAAAAGACCAATTTTGAGACAACTCAAAAAGCATGCATGATCCCAAAGGCTATCCAGAAACAATCAACAAATTTACCCCTTAAGCTACAAAATTAAGACCAAATACGAACTAAACCAAAACAAACAGATATGTCTCGGTTATCACTTTTGCTCCTCGTTCAGGCCTTGTGGTGGCATTCCTAAACTTTGGGCAAGATTGCTCATTCTCTCCTTCATGGCCTGTGAGATGAAACACAAGCACAACACACCTGTTGTTAGTATCAATCATCAAGAAGCAAACGAGATGCCCCCAAAGGAGAATAATATTTTTTTACCTGAACGCTCTTCTGGTGGGCATCCTTGTATGCTTCAGTAACCAAAAGAGAGAGTTTCTGCCATCATGAAAGTACATGTAAGCACAAATATGCATTATCTTCTGATAAACAAAAAGAATAACCGGCTTTGGTTACACACACAGATATATATATTTATTGCTAGAAGAGGTCATAAAGATTGTATATGACACTAAATAATCTCCACCTACTTCTGGCCCAAGTTCCATGGCTGCCTCAGTTATCTCAAGGCGCACTGGCTGCTGGTCACCGGAGAGTGTTGCCTAGAAAAAAAATATTAATCTGATAATTAACGGGTATCTTACAGCAAATAAGTTTGTATTATGAAAAGGAAAAAATTGGGAATAGGATACAATCCAAGATCCATGTACTATGGCGTTCTGAAAATTAAGATAAAAAGCTTTTCTATATATATATTGAAAAGGAAAAATAATAATTGTGCTACTATGCCCACTATGATAAAAGAAAAAGGCATCAATCTTAGGTTCCTGAAATTGATCCTATTCATAAGGAATGATCATAGGACCACCTTTACCCTAAAAAACAAGCAAACCACACCTTTATAAGCTCATCTTCACAATAACCATCAAACTCTGCCCTGAAAAACAGTGAAAATGAAAAGATGTTACCATGACAAAATTTAATATTACAATCCAATAGCAAAAAACAAAGGGAATAAACATACACAGCAAGCTCTTTCTGCACACGCACTGCCTCAACTTGTACCACCATTTGGGCTTTCTTAACAGTTTCGTATAGATTTTGCATATTACCCATTTTCCCTGCCTGAAATAAAATGGCACATAAGGAAGTTGAGGGAAAGGAAAAGTAAAAAAAGGACAAAACCTTGCAGTATATGCAGGATATGATATGACATTCAACATTACTATAATGGTATCTTTTCCTCCTCATCTACTTCTGAAAAATTACCTGCGCTACCCAAGTGACTTGGGTTTCGTTTTAATTTCATCACAACTTGGTTGAAGGGCAGTTCTGTTAGTTTATAACTGAATCAAAACTAGAAGGATTGCCTTTAGTTAGCACATGCATGCTCAGATGGCTTGTGAGTGTTAAGTTGCAATGACAACAAAATCGTAGAGTTGGGCTATATATGCATAACTACTTTCATAAAGTAAAGTTTACTGCTACAATGCATAGTCTAGATAATAATTAACAGGAGCAGGAAAGCTAAGTTGCTAAACCTTTGAAGTTCCATCATCACTTTTTCCATTGTCATCCTTCTTCTCACCAAATAAGCCATATAGACGAAGAGATCTTGTTCTCCTCCCAGTCTTATTAGTAGACCAAGATAGAACCAAGGGACGACCTTTACACAAGTCTGCTTCACCTGGATGCAGTATAGGATGTTTGTTAAGCTTGATTTACATCATGGTATGCCATAAGTTTTCGAGGAAAAATATTTATTGCACTAAGAACCTGTTAACAACAAACACAACGAAAAGACCAAGCGCACCCAAAAAGAACTATTCCATAAACTCTGACATATGCATTACAAATTGGGAGAAAGAGGCCTTTTTAGTGTAGGATAGGGGTTCCAACTTCAAACCAATTGGTTTCTATATAAAGTTATTGTGTTAACCATATTGTACCAATGGCAGATTATTTCTAATAATATGCAAACACGTTGAGATGAACGGAATCATGTTTACCATGTCGTACAAGTATATGATCACAAATGGCTTGACATTTCTGTCACCAATTCACAATTACTCGGAATATTTAGTCTTTACTGACTAAACCAACCATAATCCATGCATGGGGATGTTCATGATTGAAAACATATTAAATCTTGGAATAACTCATTGGTTATCTTCTAAAGCTTCCCACGCTTTCTTTAAAAATAAATAAATAAAAACATACACAAAACCAAACACCCAATATCCAAGAAGACGAGTAAATTCATGTTTACTACAACAAAAGGGTACTGGCTTCTAATAAGCATGAATACCAGAATCCACAGAGCGTTATGAATACAATAATAAGAAATGAATTACACAGAGAACAAGAAAACATTAAATTAAGCGTCAAACTTAAGCAAAGCCGTGAAGAACTTACAGAAAGAGAGGCGTGTTCTGGGGTCAGCGAGTCGGTTGCCATTAGCTAGGTGTGACGTTAAAGCAGTGGTAGAAGCCATTAGAGGTAAGCGAATGAAAACAGAAGAGAAGGTTGTTGAACAAGAACGGAAGAAAGAAACTACAGACAGGAGGAGTAAGAACTAAGAACAAGAACAAGAAAAGGCAGTGCTCCTACTCTTCCGGATTTGCATTTGGTGGCAATTTTGGTACTATTGGGCCTTTATCGCTCTATTGGGCCTTTCTTTCAGGCCTCTGAATTACCTTGTTGGGCTAGTGTATCCGTACATTTTCGGTTAATTTGGACTACCTACGAAATACTTAGAGCATCTCCATTGAAAGCAACTTTGTTGTCGCGAAAAGTACATAAATTTGTATAAAATATTATTAATTTTTCAAAATAAGAATAGGCAACGTTGCCTGAAAGTGACAATTTCTCTAGTCACAACAAATAAAAATCTTACTTGACATTGACAAGATGTCATTTTATATTACAAATATGTTCAAGCCACCTCTGTGGCTACAAGCATTGGAGATACTCTTACGGGTGCTTGTATGACTACCTTCAAATTTACACAAAATTAATTGAAATTGATCAAAATAAATTAAAAAACATAAATTTTAATAAATTAAACTAAGGGCGCTTTTAGCTAAACTTTTATTTTATATTTTAGACCGTAAAAGAGTTTAAATTTTTTTTTAGTTATTATTTGGACTTTTTTAAAAAAAATAATTTTAAAATCACTGTTGACTGCGTTTTTAGCCAACGACGTGAGAACGTCAAATACGACGAACCTTCAAGAGAATGTAAACGACAACAGACGGTATAAACAAGAAAAGTAAATAACACAGAATTTTTATAGTGGTTCAGCCCCGATTGTCGGTAATAGCCTAATCCACTTAGAGTTGTGATTTATAAATCTATACTCAAGATCAGATGGACTATGCCAACTGAGTTTCTTCAGTATAAATTGTGAAAATACAAGAATTCTCTCTAATTTCAGCACTTTCTCTCTCTAGAATAGACAGACCCAATTTTATCTCTCTAGAAAGAATAAGCAGAAGGGACCCTCTCTCATCTCATAAGCTCTCTATTTATAGAGATGGGATCCTCAACTGATATCCCCTTATAATAGGGATATTTTACTATATTTATTATATTTATATTACAAATAAACATTCAACATTCAAAATGTAACAAACTCCCCATTTGTGGGAAGAATGAGAGATTCCCGCGCATGTTGTTGAAGTTGTATCTGACTTAGTCTCCTCTAGCTAGTTGGTCCACCTCCTACTCGCTACCCATGCAAGGGCTGGTTGAACGTGCATGGTGGTAGGTTGAACGTGCATGGTGGTAGGAGATGCACTTCTCTCCTCTAACATGCACTCTCCTCTAGCATGCCATGTTCCTCCTTGAACCAATCTCCTTGGCTTCTCCTCGGACTAAGGTGGTCCGAGGCAACCTCCTTGGCACCTCACCTTGGACAACATTGAGGCAACCTCACCTTGGACAATATTGAGGCAACCTTCTTTAGCATCTCCCAAACATGTCCGATCGAACATTGTATAGACTTTCCTTATGAAAGTCTAAGTCTCCATTCTCTTGCATGAGAGTCCTCCTCCTTAGCTATTTACCTTGGACACGTTCGAGCCAACACTTAGAAAACCTTGGGAGGCTTGCCTCCTACACACCCTTGGGGTCTCCTAGGACCACACCCTCCTTGGGGTCTCCTAGGACCACATCCTCCTTGGAGTCTCCTAGGACCACTCCCCTTAGCTCTCCTAAGAGGCACTCTCCTAGATGCATTCTCCTTAGCCTCCTAGGATGCATTCTCCAATTTTTGGGTATAACAATCACAATAAAATATTTAATGTTTTTATTAGAATAAGAATAAAATATAAATTTATTACTATAAAATAGGTTAAATAAATAACATTAAATTTCATTATGTTGACTGATTTTTTAGTCAACTGATACGGAGTCCAAATAATAATGAGCAATAAAGAATAAAGAACACTAGGATTTATAGAAGTTCGACCCCAAAGATTGGTAATAACCTACTTTCCCTCAGTTTTGTATTAATCTTGAAGGTTTACACAAGATCACAAATGATTACAAGTGAATTTCTATGTGTAAAAGACAATACATTAAGGCAGAATCACTGCTAGGTATAAAAATAGGTTGTCCGAAATATTTCTAAACACTGGTCGGTAGGCGATTTCGTGAACCCCCTCCACTGTGGTGGAGGTTTTGTATTTATACCGATCCAATGGCCCATAGGTTGCGCCCGAGCGTAACTGGTAGGAAAATATCCCCATATTCTCCCAGACAATTGTTGCCCTATTCTTTAGGAGCCTTGACCGAGTTTTCAGGTTGTTAGGTGCATGGTGTGCGTAACTGCTTTCCACCAACCTGGTTTATCTGTCTATCATAATGAGCAACAAGTTTTCTGGAGGTCCTGCCGAGCAGTAACTATTATATATTATGTGAGTATACCCCAACCAGCCTGCCCGGCCTAACGCCATGTCTAAAACATAATGCCACGTGTTCAAGATTATTGCCACATCATATATGTCAATTTTTGGGATAGCATTTGCCCTCCAAGTTTGTAATGGTGCTAAGCAACATGGAAACTTTCTTATGGGGACCATACTGTCCAACCAGGTCAGGGGTATATGCTCCTTGCTACGTGGCATAGCATCTGGTACAATTAATAACCTTTGTATTTCTTTAAGTTTCCAATAAATGATTTTTCACTCATTCCCGCCTCTTTTTGGTAACCATAAAGTGTCATAATTACTTGATTGCATTGACGATTGTGCAACTTTCAAGAAGTGGGCTGACGTGGGTGGCAGCTGAGAGGGCGTGATTGGTGAGAGAGGTGGACGGGCGGTCAGGGTTTATTGCTGACGTGCGTGGGGAGGCGTATTGGGAGCAACTGAAGAGACTGCTAAGTGGATGAATGCATTAAATTTTGGTAGGACGAAGCTCACTTATTTTTTCCAATAAATAGGGGTACCCAACCTTTTCTTCTCTTTTCACCTTCTTCTTTACTTCACACAAACCAGAGCCAACCTAAAAACCCTAAACCTTCTCATCCCAGTTTGTTCGAGAGCTAGCCCGTGCCCAATTATCCTTTGATTTTGTAAAAATCCACCTCACGATTCCCTTTTCTGAATGGTTTGTGTTTGGTGTTCTTTAAGAACATGAAGAACATTTCTTGAAATTTTTTTGAATATTTTTTTCGTTTCCTCGGTTTTCTTGTTCTTGATATGTTTTTCACTGTTCGTCATTTTATACTGGTCAGTACAATAAAAACGTATACATCGACCATCATTTTTCGGTGCTCTCACCTCTTCCTTTCCCCCTTTTTAATGTACGTGCAGACTGCTAGGGAGGTTATCACCGAGCTAATATCGGCCTACCGCAACAATCACCGTGCAGAGGTACTGACCAGCCTAAAAGGCCCCTCTGCCAGCCAATGATTATGGCTTGTACAAAGAATACGACTCGTGCGTACAATGCACATAATCCCCATGTGGCCCGTTGTGCCACCGTTACTGGAAACCAAGAGGCATCGCCCACTGATGAAGGGGCAATCAGATTTGGCCAGGAAGAAGAGTCCGAGCTAGAATATGCCACAAAGATTTATACTGAGGCTATTTTAAACCCGTCTCAGGAGAAGGAAAAGCCCCCTATACTCAGCTCCTACTAGCACCATCTCCAACAAGCAACCGAAGAACGTCAAGGGGCATTTCAAACCTTGGAGTGCCACTATTCTCAAGCCCACCGCCCAGCAGATGGCAGAGAATCCTGGATTTGGGTTTTACGCTTAGAGTAGGTACCACATTACTTCTGGTGCCACCATGCCCCTACTGCCATACTTTTGGAGTGTGGCAGACTATTTTGGGATTTTCCCTACCCAGATTAGTCCTAAAGATATTAGGTTTCTATCCGCCCTATACGTCTTGTACAAATCCGAGGGCTGGCCAGTGCCCTCCGTTCATGAAGTAAATTATTTGTTTGACCTCAAGCCCAACCCTCGCCAGGGCCGCTCAGGGTATTTCTGTTTTAGCCTTAGGGATTCAAACATTTATCTGACCAATGCCGAAGCCATTTCTAAGGTTGGGAAGTATGCCAGCCAGTACTTTGTCACCACAGACATTGTTTCCAACCATCTTTGTAACGCCCTACTTCCTTAGAGTCGTTACTAAATGATTTTAAAGTGTGCATTTAACTCACTAATCGAGGTTTTAGGTCAAAAGTGTAATTAAATCATAAACAGAGTTATAAACTTTGAAAATAATTCCATTTACTGAAAATCATAAAGTGTTTGATAATTGGGATCCCAAAATACTGTTTAAAAATATTTACAACATGCAAGTACAACAAAGTTGGCTAGACGACAAAATCTAGGTTTTACTACAATCATCTCTCAAAACCACTGGCTGTGGCAGCCAGGCAGGCCAAACATGTACGCGCCGCTTCATGCTCTCCGTACGCATGGTTGGTCGACTTTCCCCTTGCCCTTACCTGCACCACAGAGCACCCGTGAGCCGAAGCCCAGCAAGAAAACCCTCACAAGCATAAAACACATGCATAACAAACACTTAGCATATAAATAGGTCATCAATAGGATAAACACATACGGCCATGCCGTCCCAAGCGCTTTACCAGGCCCTGGGTTCGCGATCCACACCGTCCCAGGTATCCTTTAGGGTCTCACGCTGGCAACTTGCACTCCACGTGCTCAACGCTGCTCCCGACCCCTTGCCGCACTCAGCCTTGCACTTCACGTGCCTAACGCCGTTCCCGACCTTGCCGACTTTGGCTTGCGTCGTTCCCGGCTCTTGCCGAACATTTACACATTTGCATCCATAGCATAATAAAGCATATACTGAACATGGACAAATTCAATCAAAGGGCTAAGCCCTGCAATACAGTCATATAGGGCTCTGCCCTGCATACAAGCTCTATGGGAACAGTGGTTTTCTTACCTGAGTCCCGAGCTTTCCAAGCACCGATATCCCGAGCACAGTCCCCTAACCTGAGCCTCGCTGAAACCCTAGTCACAACGCATTAACAATATTCGTCCATCAAGTTCTAATCCATTAAATAGCTTTGAGTCATAATTCTAATCTCCGGAACCTTGAATTCTATCAATCCGGGTGATAAAATCCATCCCGAGCCTTAGTAATTAAGTTCCCAAGTCAAAACCCTCAAGTCACCCTGCTCCTTGAGCTAGGGTCGCGGCCCAACCCCACAAGCACCGCGGCTAGCCTCAAAATAGAGGCTAACACCTCCCTGGAACACGCATGGGTCGTGGCATGCTTGGCCAAGCGCCGCGATGCGCCTCGAGCACCATGGCCTCCAAAGGCCTCGCGTGCACACGGGCTGCGACATGCCCCTCCTAGGGCCGCGGCCCTCACCTCCAAACCCAGAAAAACACCATTTCCTTGCATTTCCTTTGAGCCAAACTCCACTTATCTCAACCAAAATCACCCCCAACCTCAGAATTAAGCCCAGAATTCAAACTCATGCAACTTAGACATACCAACAAACTCAAGAACCAATTCCCACACCCATCAAACAATCAAAACCAGTCCTAGAATCCAAACCATGCATACTCTAAGAAAACCAGTAGAAATTCCAAACATAATCCTTATAATTTAAAACTTACCCTTGCTGGATTAAGTCTCTGAACCAGCTCCCTAAGCTCCAAGCTTCAAGCTCCCCTAAATACCAGCTGAATTCCTTAGTCTTGACTAATTTCCACCCAAAACTTCCCTTACTAAACTTACAGAAAAGAGAGAAAGAAGAAAACCAAGAGATGAAGGGAAAAGGGTTGGTTTAGAGTGTTCTGTTTGTTTCTTAAGTTTTGTTTTATTTAACTTAATCTCTAAGGTTACCTCAAGGCTCGGGGTACCAAAAACATCCCCGAGGGCAAAATGGTAAATTTCCTCAATCTTCCCTCCTAGACATTCTAACCTCAAATATATCTCCAAATATTTATTTCCATAACCTGATAACCCCATAAAACATCTAATACCCGAAATACCCCTCGACTCGCCCTGAGTCGGATTCTCAACCCCGTTGTGACTTTCTGGCTAACTGCTCCCTAGGATTGTCTTGGATCGTGCTACACAAATATATCACAAACATATCACATTTATACCCTCAACGGGCTAAAATCTCAAACATACCCCTAATAACCAAACGGGGTCCACATGCATATTTAATTCAACTAAACATTCATCTCTATCACATATTCACATAAATTCACATATTATAACAATAATTCACTTATTGCCCTCCAGGCACGCTAATCAAGGTCCTAAGCCCTATTAGCAAATTTGGGTCGTTACAATCTTTCCTTTCAGCACAACGATCATTTTAGATGTCCGACGCCTACTAAAGAGATGGAGAAACGGGCTCAGAACTTTGGCCGCTATGGAATCAAGCTGCAAAGACTTGGTCACCTTGACTGCTGAGGATAGGCTCGTAGGTGCTGGACTCTATCCTAATCCTAAGTCAAAGGGTAAGGGCAGTACATCTAGAAAAATTTGCCCAACAAATTGCCACTCTGAAAAGAACCGCCAAGTAAGCAACTACCCAGTCAAGTGTCGCCCAGTAAGAAACAAAAAAACACCACTATATCTTCTGCCAGACCCTGCGTTGCGCATCACACCTGGAGTTCGGCTGGAATTTCTATTAGAGAGACCACTGAGTAGAGTGCCCCTCAAGCTAATACTGCTCCCTAACACGAAAAGGGGAAAGAGATCCTGGTTGAGCGTATGGATCTTGACTCGTCAGATAGTGATGAAGATATCCCAATTGGGGTCACTGGCTGCTCGGAGGGAGCAGAAGAAGGTGATCTGACACTGCCTATTTGCACTTATTTATAGTCTGCTTGTTTATTTCTGCATATTTCGACCCTGCTCGTTCTACTTTCTAACCTCTTGTTTTTGTTTTGCAGAAATGTCATCCGCTTTCTTTAAGAAGTTTGCTGAGAGACAAACTGATAATTCTGGTGGTGAGACTCCTTAAGCTAAGCGCCATAAAACTGATCCTCATGCTGAGACCACCAAGTAGGTAGAAAAGGCCCCCGAAAAGAGTCCCCGCCCTCAAGAAGTTGTACACCCCTCTGGAAAAGGCAAAGGGACATATTCCTTTAGGCAAAACTAGTCAGGGCAAAAGCAAGGCAGCCTCTACCGAGAAGCCCGTCCCTACTGCTCCTGTGAAAGAGCCTTCTGCCCCGAGTCAGGCTCAAGAGGGTGACGTTGAAAATCCTATAGAGGAGCCCAGCGAACCCTTGAAGAAAGCCATGGCAATCCATCAGGCGCATGTGACTAAAGTATCCGCTGCTAAGAGCAAACTCATGATCGACATGGGCACAAGATCTCTGGAGAACATTACTAGCAATGGTCTCTAGGATGTCATCAAGGTAAGTCCTTTATCTACTCGGTGTTTTGTGACTTCCTTCTTTTAATGTTGCAGGGCTTCTTGGCACTTAGCTATGCTCACCACTGGGTCAAGATGGTGAACAAGCAGGTGGGCAGTTTGCTGAACGAATCTGAAGAGAATGCCTCTCTGAAGGCCCGTATTGAACAACTGACCAAAGATGCTGAAGGAACCTCCCAACAGATCCAGAAGCTAAAAAAGACTGCCAAGCAGTTTTCTACAGATAATGAGGACCTCAAAAATGTCGCTGAGCAAAGGGAGTTATATATCAATCGATTGGAGACAAGGGTGGAGAAACTCAAGCAAATAGCCCTAAACAACGCTAAGGAGGGGAGAGTCGTCCAGAAGGAAAAAGAAGACTTGGAGGATGCCCTAAATGCCGAGAAAGATGCAAGGCCACTGATGTTGTGGCCTATGAGGCTTTTGGCATGAGTACCTTCTACGACTTCTGGGTGCGTAATAAGGGGGTCAACTACAACTATCTGGGGGAGGCTTTTGATGAGCTCATGCAGTACTGTACTAGGGAAGAACAAGCCCAGGCCCAGTCTGCGTCTACCAAACATATTCTAGTTGTTCAGGATCTGACTTTCTCTATCTCTGAACAAGATAATGTGGGGGAGCATGCTAATACACTAGCCCTCAAGGATTTTGCTCTGCCTTCTAGTCTGAATGCTTCAGCTGACACCTCTATCCCTGCCAACCAGCCTCAAGACCCGCCTACCATCTAGCCTCAAGACCAACCAACTGACCAGTCTCAAGACCATTGAAGCACTTACCATTTCTAGCCTCTCTTTTCATTTTGCAAAGATAAAAAAATGGCTGAGCCAAGCAACCTTTATTCTCGAGCAATCTTTTATTTTTATTTAGATAGTATGGTTGAGCCGAGTAGTCTTTAATCTCGAGCAATCTTAACACTTATCTATAAAATGCTTATCGATTTGACTGTATTTCTGCTCGTATTATTTTTCATTATTGCTCGACACACTATTTTTTGGAGCTATGTGGCTCTGTTTGGAGCTGAACGGCTCTGTAAATCGGAGTTGTTCAATTTTTTTGAATGAGTTGTAAACAAAAACTATTCAACCCTATCTATAGAAATTGTTTTATGACTCTTTTTGTTGCTTGGTACATACAGGAAGCACTTTAACATAAATAAAAATTAACGTTTCTAAGTCCTTTTAATTACATGCTTTTTCCTTTGTTTGTCCATGTATGACTATGGTGTCCCCCAAGTGACCGAGCAAGAGAACTCTTGGGTTATCTTCTTGGTCACTTGCTAACTAACAAGAGATGCTCTTAATAACTTGTTTGGAACCACTTGGGTTTGCCAAAACCTATAAAGGTTTCATACACTGCTGACAATCTGTGAAATACATCACTAATTAGCAAGATAATCATTATAAACTAAGGCTTGTAAAATATGGACAAAAATCTTGTCTTATTGATTAAAAATTAACCATACAAGTTGTGTCACTACAATCATAGCTTACATTCATAAATATCAATTACTACAATAAATGGGCAAATATGCCTGTTCATAATTAATATAACTAATTTGAACTGATCGGTGGTAGGGGCAGTTCGTGCCTGTACCGATCAGTCAACGATCACTTGAAAGTGATCCTTATTGGAAGTACTTCCTCAGGTGCTCCCTATTCCAGTAACAGGGGACAAGTACTAGTTGTAGATCTTTGTCGTACCGTGCTAGCTTTTACGTGCCGGGCGGTACTATTTCTGTAACCTGGTAGGGGACTTCCCAGCTTGGACCTAGTACTCCTGTCGAGGCATCTCGAGTTTCTAGGAATATTCTTTGCAGGACTAAATCACCCACGTCAAACTTGCGTTCCTTGACTCTAGAGTTGAAGTACCAGGCAAATTTTTCCTGATGGGCAGCCAGGCGCATGTTGGACTTTTCACTTCTTTCTTCAATCTGGTCTAAGGGCTCGTCCGACAATTGGTGGTTACGATCTTGGTCATATGATGTACGTCAGTGAGATGGGGGAGAGACCTCAACGGGCAGCATTGCTTCATACCCATATGTGAGTGCAAAGGGGGTATCACCAGTGGCTGTTCATTCGGTAGTCCTATATGACTGGAGTAGTTCAGGCAATCTCTCAGGCCAATTTCCTTTAGCTTCTTCTAGACGCTTCTTCAAAGTGTTTTTTAGAGTCTTGTTAACTGTCTCGACCTGACCATTGGCTTAGGGATGTGAGACTGCTAAGAAGATTTGTGTGATGGCATGCTTGGCAGAGAAATCGGTGAACAAATGGCTGTCAAATTGGGTACCATTGTTGGACACTGTTTTCTGGGGTAGACCAAACCTACAGATTATATTTTTCACCACGAAGTCTAGTACTTTTTTGGAAGTGATGGTTGCCAGTGGCTTAGCTTCCGTCCACTTGGTGAAATAATCAACTGCTACAACTGCATACTATACTCCCCCATTTCCCTTTGGTAACCAACTAATCAGGTCAATTCCCCAAATGGCGGAGGGCCATGGATTTTGCATTTGAGTAAGCTCATTCGAGGCTGCTCAAGGTATCTTGGCAAACCTCTGACACCTATCACATCTTCAAACACATGTGAAGGCATCTTCATTCATAGTTGGCCAGAAGTAGCCTTGCCTTAGAATCATTTTAGAGAGACTTTGCCCCCCCCCCCCAGCATGATTTCCACAAAAACCTTCTTGTACCTCCTCCAGCAGCCGTCCTGATTCTGTTTGGTTGACACATCTCAGCAATGGTATGGAAAATCCCCTTCTGTACATTACCCTGTCTAGAATTAAGTATCAAGAAGTTTTCCTCATCAATTTTCTAGACTCATTACGGTTGTTTGGTAGGGTCTTGTGCTCTAGATAAACTGCAATTGGGGTCATCCAGGATGGAGTGTTGTCTATCAGAAGGACTGGTTTTGGTAGGTTGATACTGGGTTCGGCCACGTACTCAATGGGGACGAGGTTGGCCTTGTCCACAATAGCACCGCTGGCCAATGCATCCACTGTGGAGTTTACTATAAACCCCAAAAGCTTGCCTGAACCCACACCGAAGGAGCACTTGAGAGGATTCAACTTCATCTTGTAATGCCTTAAGATGTTGAAACATTCCTGCAAGTCATCGATGTGCCCCTCAACCTTCTTAGATTTCACTAACATATCATCAACATAAACCTCCATGTTATTGCTAATCTGATCCTTGAACATACGGTTTACCAGTCGTTGATATGTGGCTCCAGCATTTTTGAGGTTGAACGACATTACCCTGTAGCAGTACAACCCTACGTCTGTGCGAAAACTAGTTTGCTCCTAGTTACCCTTGGTAGGCATCCATGAACGTTAAATTCTTGTGACCGGCTGTAGCATCCACTAACTGGTCAATTCTTGGAAGTGGGAAATAGTATTTTGGGCATGCTTTATTTAATTATGTGAAGTCTATGCATACCCTCCATTTTCCATTAGGTTTTGGTACCAATTCGAGGTTGGATACCCATACCGGGTAGAAAGCTTCCTTAATGAAATTGTTATTCCAAAGTTTCTCCACCTCATCCTTCAACGCCTTAGCCCTATCCTTATCAAGTAACCTCTTCTTCTATTGTACGAGCTTGAAGTGGTCGGTACCAATGTTAAGGGTGTGGCTTATAATAGTTGGGCATATCCCAACCATATCCTCATGGGACCAAGTAAAAACATCGTGGTTGTGACGAAGGAACTAGATCAAAGCGGATCTTATGTCCCTGGACAACCCTTTCCCCACCTTGACAACTCTAGTCAGGTACTCTGGATCAAGTGGGACTTCTTCTAATTCTTCGACTGGGCCTACTCCTGTATCAATATCCCCAAAACAAGGGTCTATGTCCTTACCCCACCCTTGTTTTGGGATCATCCTATTTCTGGTTACTGGGTCCTGCAGGCTGTGCGGTGGAAACTGCATTTTTTCACTGAAGAGTTATAGCACTCCCTAGCCACCAACTGATTCCCCTTGAGACATCCGATACCTACTTGAGTTGGAAACTTGACAAGCAGATGGAAGATTGAAGTTACTGCTCGGAGGACATACAGGGCTGGTCAACCTATCATGACATTATATGGAGAAGGGATGTCGATTACAACGAACAAATCCATGACAATGTTGCTCTTAGGTGTCGTCCCCACCATTAGAGGCAATCTTATGCTTTCTGCTGGGGCCATGTCGCTTCTTGTGAACCCGTATAGTAGCCGTTCGCATGGCTCCAGATCATTGATGTTCAAATTCATCTGCTCCAGGGTATCCTTGAACAGGATGTTGGCAAATAACCCACGATTGATCATTGTTCGGGCCACAATCATGTTGGCAATCTAGACTACCACAACCAAAGGGTCATTATCTGGATGATGCACATGACCAATATCTTCCTCGTTGAATATGATGGGCTCACACTCATAGCGAGGCTGTTTGGGAGTACGCTCCTAGACAGCCAGTACGTCATCATCCTGCTCGTATCTAAGGGAATGAGCGTACTTATCTCATGCCTTGCTAGTATTACCGGCCAAATGTGATCCTCCACATATCATATCTAGCCGACCAGCGACTGGTGGTGGTAAGAGAGGTTGGTTACCTTGATACTACTGCGGGGATTGTTGTTGAGGATGTTGGTCGATAGTCGGCCGTACATACCTCTTCAGATGAGTATTATTCTATCTAATGAGGAATTCTATTTCTTCCTTCAGGTAGTTACATTCATTGGTTTCATGACCATAGTCATTGTGAAACTGGTAGAATTTAGTCATATCCCGTCTGTTAACATCATTTCTCATCGGTGGAGGTCTTCTGTATGGTATGACTGTAATGCCCTGGATAACCAAGACCGTTACATTGTGTATTTGAAATAGTGCAAGACTTTCTAATCAAGTCACTTGAATACAAATGTGTTCCTAAAGTCAACTATCGAGTTAGGGATAAAAGATTTTGATCATAAATAGTTAATTTTCACTAAAATAGATGTTTGGTACACGAGATCCCAAAAAACGAGGTTTAAAAGACAATTTACAATTCTCAAAAGTTATATACAACCAGTGGCCACTCTGATGGAAAAATACAAAATTTAGGCTTTCTCCCTGTAATGTCCCTCGGCCGTGGTAGACGAGCAGCTGGCAATGTACACCTCACCCCCAGAGCTCTCCAACTATTGGTTGGTCTAGCTTACTCTTGCCTATACCTGCACCACGTAGCACCTGTGAGCCAAGGCCCAACAAGAAAACCATAACAACAAATACAAAATCAATAGTAGCAATCAATCAGACATATGACAGTCATCCACAAGTTCAACAGATCATAGGCATCAAACTAATAACAGTAAACACATACGTTTAGAAATATATCTTAATCAATTTATGAATGCTCACGGTCGGCGCTCTTAGGCCGAGCCCTCTGTTTACTCAATTGACTGCGGCTCGCTTAGGCCGAGTCCAATGTTTATTTAACTAACCCCAGCTCATAGTGGTCGAGCTGCGTCCTATGCGCAAGTCATCAGCCCCGACTCTCTTAGGCCGTTCATTTCATGTTTCGCATGACAATATCACAGTTACACAACACATACATCCAAATACAGGGAATCTCAGTCCCAATATAGCCACACAGGGGTGCAGTTTTCTTACCTTGAATTTCCGAGCGAAGAAAAATAGAAAGATCCCGAGCATGATTCTCAGTCCTGAGCCATGACGATAAACCTAGTCATAGTGGCCAATGGGTAATCATCAATTTCTAATCCGAATAAGTACCTAGAAAACAATAACTAGCCTCTGGGACCTTGATTTCTACTAAACCGGGTAGTAGAAATCGTCCCGAGTGCTTAAGTTCAAACCCCCGAGCCATACCAATCCTAGAAACCACCCTAAGGCAAAATCCCCTAGGCGGGTCGCGACCTGACCCTAAGGGTCTTGGTGCGCCCCCCAAGTCAGAGACTCAACTCCCAAGCCTCAAGGGAAGGTGGGCCGCGACTTGCCCCCTAGGGCAGCAACGCGTCCTCAAGGCAGAGAGCCCACCCAGGGCATGCTGGACATGCAGGCCGCGGGGCGCCCCCTTGTGCCCATAATTTTTGGGTTTGCTCAACATTTTTTCCAGCCAAATTTCCCAAAATTCAATCTTAGCAAACCTTTCAACTAAAACCAAGCTTAGCTACAAATTTAGGACTTTTAATCACATATTCTAACACACAAAACCTTACACAATTATACTGAAATCACTATCCCAATTTAGTAGAAATCCATCACTCAATATCCAGCTTATTTCTACCCCAACAAGCAGAATTCTATATCATAATTAAGGACAAGAACTTACCTCAATTATTGGTTGAATCCTCACAAGATTCCAGCCTTCTATCCTTGAGCTTAATTTCCTAGGTTTCCCAGCTGAATTCCCTGGTCAGATGCTTCAATTCCTCAAGACTTCCCAACATAATTTTCCTAAGCTTTAACCTTCAATTCAACAAGAACTCTCCAAGAGCAAGAGAGAGAAGGAGAAATCGTGCAAGAGAAGAGGGAGAGGGTGAGAGAGAGTGTGTTTGGGGTCTTTCTAATATGTCTAGTGAGTTCTGAATACCTCTAGGTCCTTAGTTGATCACATCCTCAACAAATACAATGACCAAAATGCCCTCCCCTAATTACTAAGCCATCTAATTTCTCTATGGGTAGAGTAGTCTTTTCCCCCAGTTCCTGCTAATTCCACGAGTGTTCTTAATATTTACCAATTAATCCCATTGTCCAATTAATTACCAAATACCTATTGAATAGGTATTTGGTAATTAACCCAAGATATGTTTCCAAGAGGGGGGGTGAATTGGAAATTTAAACTAATTTCGGAAATTTAAAACTTAATATGCCAAATTATGCAATAAATCAAATTTATCAAGTAAAAGCAAATAATATGGCAATCAAATAGATATAGCAAATAATCAAACTTGTAATGTAAAGAGTTTAAGGTTAAGAAATTGCAAACTCTCGAATTTTACAAGGTTCGGTAGAACTAAGCCACCTACGCCCTTGGTCTTCAAAGCTATGGACCTAGCTTTGAGTTCCACTATCGAGTCAAGTTAACGGGCTTGACTAACCCTTACAAACGGGAATTTTTCACCAAGGTATTTCCAAACCTCTTACAATAGTTTTCCACCACCAAGGACTATCAACCTCTTTTTCGGATTGTTGAAGTGCCAATCTCACTCTAACCGGGTTGTTTACAAAACCGGTGCCAACCTCACCTCAATCACAATATGGGAATGTGTTTGATATTACAAGCAAAAATCACTTTAGAAGTATGATGATACAATGAGAAACCTAGAGTGATTAGCAAGCACACTTAGAAGAAATAAATACAAATTTTGGCTCAAGTGTGTGAATATGTGTTTGGATGATTTAAACTTTGGGAGCTCTTTGAAATCAATGGATTAGGTTTGATATATGTAATAAATGCTCAGCCAACAACTAATTTTGAGTGAAAAACGAGTTTATATAGAGTTTGGAAAAAACTAACCGTTTATAGCCGTTGGGGGTTATTTTTTGAAGCTGCCTGCCGCGAATCGGAAGTCCGGATGGGGAACCGGAATTCCGGTCTGGGAGCAACCGGAATTCCGGATGGCAGGCAGAGAGCAAAAATTCAAAATATGCCTATTTTCCCGTTTTTCAATTCTTTATAACTTTTAGCTCGTTTATCCGATTTCAAAAATTCCAATTGCGTTACGACCGTATCGAGATGTATTTTCTTAAATTTCCCATTGTCTAATAATTCCCAAAATATTTCCACTAAATTCTCAAAATACCCCTAAGCTCCCCCCGAGCCGAGTATTAAACCACACTGTGACTATTTTGCTAGTCCGCTCACTAGGACCGTCTCGAACCATATACTGCAAATATATCCACATAATACTGTGGTCTCAATCTTTTATCACATATAATCACATTTATGCCCTCAACTGACCAAAATTACAAATATGCCCTTATAAGCTATAAAGGCCCACATGCATATCCAATATTCATAAACATGCATATCACATATTCATATAATCGTATTAATCATGCATGTCACGTAGTCACGCATTTAACCAATTAAACATACATATAAACAAAGTATGCCCTTCTGGCACGCTAATCAAGGCCTTAAGCCCTATTAGCAATTTTGGTCGTTACAACTGTCCCCTCCTACTGAGAATTTTGTCCTCAAAATTTACCTGAATAACTCGGGATACTGATCCTGCATTGATGACTCAAGCTTCCAGGTCGCTTCCTTGACCCTGCTATTCCTCCACAACACTTTTACTAGAGGGATCCTCTTGTTTTGTAAAACATTGTCTTTCCTGTCTGGGACCTGAACCGATCGCTGCTCATATGACAAATTTGTCTACAACTCCGAGTCCTCATACTTCAACACATGTGTCGTATTTGAGACGTACTTCCAAAGCATATAAATGTGGAATACGTCGCGAACCCCTGATAATGATGGTGGCAGTGCCAATCTGTAGGCCACCTGCCCGATCCTCTCTAGAATCTCAATTGGTCTTATGAACCTAAGGCTCAGCTTGCCCTTTTTCCCAAACCTTCTCACCCGTGGCAAAAGCACTACCAAAAAGCAATCGAACTACTTCGAGGGAGTTATTGAAATATATGACGAGGTGTATTAAAAGTTGCTACACATGTACTAAAAGTATAAACTTTCTAGTTATACTTGAGAAGAAATAATACAATAATTATTATTGTGAAGTGGTTGTAAAAAACACTATTATCAAATGAGTGCAAGAAACAAAAAAAATAATACAATAATTATTATTGTGGATTCGCAGAATATTATCTCACAGCCTAGGTGTGGTTCATAATATTATGCATTGAGGATTGGGAGAGGATTGGGAGAGAAGAAAAAATGGAAGGGTTTTTTTTTTTTTGAGCATATATAATTTCGGAGCTGTTATCAAATGTAACTTGACATAATTCTTATTCTTCGTCGATCGAGGCCAAGAAGATAACAATATAAAAAAAAAAAAAAATGTAATCATTATATTACTGGATAGCAGATTTTATATGCCAAAGCTCGCATACAATGAATCAAATAATAATAAAATAATTTGAAAATTAAAAATAAATAAATAAATAATACTAGTAAGCTCAACCCACTGATGATCTGTCCTCAAATAAAAAAGATTCAAAACAACCAAAAAGTCAACACTCCAAAAGCCACAACAAGACCACTTCTCAAGCTCGAAACGCCGCTGGTCGGAGCAATAGCCGGACCATCGATTTCAGCCGGAGAAGGCGCCGGAGAAATACCGTAGAACCTGTTTCGTCTTGGGGACAGCACAACCACGATCAGCTTCTGGCCCTTCTCACAGTGTCCCTTGGCCCCGCTAATGAAGTAGAATGGCCCGGCTCTGTCCAAACTCACCTTCGTGTTCCCGTCCTTGTACTCCTTCATGGCTCTTGAAGTATTGCACGCCTCGTAGTCCTCCTTGCTCACTTCCAACACTGAATCCTTCTCACCGTCATACTTCCACACTGAAAAAAGAAAAAACGATGTAAGCATCAAATTAATCAACACGAATCAGCAAAAGGGTATCTTTAAATAAATATAAAAACCAGAGAATAGGAAAATACCAAGAGTGTCCCCTATGCGGAAACGGCTTTTTTCAGCCCATTTGTTGAGTAGGGTTTCAGTTTCATTGGAAGTTGGGATTGACCATGAATAGGAATTGCCTCCAACTAATATTTCCTTAGCTTCTGAGATGGTGAAAAGAAGAGAGAAGAGTATAATCAGAGAGGATGATAAACCTGAAAAGCTAGCCATGATTGATGGACGAAAAATAGATTAAGCGTGAAAATAGAAAGACAATGGCGATGATTTGATATTGAAGGTGTGTGTTGTGCGTATTTGAGTATTTATAGGGTCGATAAATAGGAAACTAGCCGTTGAATGAACTAGGGAAGAGGTAATTGGGGTCCCAGCTAGGTTTTCTTGGTATGTGGTCTTACTTGTCTTACACTACTACATCTTTTATTTTTTAACGTTTAAAAGATTCAGAGGGAACAGAAAATGGGTCTTTCAACGGTCAAAAATGAGATAAAGTTAATACAAAATTGAAGAAGAAACGGTCAAAACTTGGATAGATTATAAATTTTTTTTATAGGGGTTTTTATAGGATTCATTACATATTATTTTTAATTACTATATTATCTCTAATTAATATATTTTCATTTATATATACAAATCTTAACTAATTTTTCATTTTATTTTTTATACAAATATTACCTAATTAATTAAGAAGCCTTATATTAGAGTATGTATTTAAAACTTACCATTTTAAAATCTAGGGTTAGCAATTCGTGTAAACGTGTCAGATTCGTGTCGACACGATTATGACACGACACGATTAAAGTAAAAACAAACACGACACAATTATTAAACGTGTCAAAAATACAAACACGAACACAACACAATTATTAAACGGGTCAATACGACACGAACACGATAACACGATTATTACACGATTAATCATACGTATATGAAAAAAATCATAAAACCTATGCAAATTATTCGTGTTATCGTGTCTGACACGATTATGACATAACACAATTATTAAATGAGTCAACACGATTATGACACGACACGATTAAGGTAAACACGAACACGACATGTTTAATATCGTGTCATGTCGTGTTCGTGTTTACCTTAATCGTGTCGTGTCGTGTCATCATGTCGTGACCCAAATTGCCACCTCTATTAAAATCTTTTCTCTTTTTGGTTTATTTCAAAAAAAAAAAAAATTTGAACATATGTCATAAACACACATGTTATATACATTTCCCGTACTTTTATACTAAATACTTTTATGTTTATTTTTTTTTCACTTATATTAGTTATCATATCAAACAATTTTATTTAGATAATTTATAGTAGCTTTTATGAAGATGGTTATTTAAATATTTTATGAATTGCCGTCAGTTAATTGTGGTATCTCATTTAATTGAGATAATAATTTGAATATTATACAATTACTAAGAAAATGGTATAATTGGTGGGATTATGTTTATATAATTATGTTTAATAAAATAGTATATGTTGTATATAATTTTGTAAATAATATATATGATATTATTATAGTAAATTCTTAGTACGACTGTTTGCATATAGACTATTTTAGTAGCCGTATAAATCAATTTTTTTTACTCAAAAGTATTTTTGTGAATTTCTCAACCAACTAGCCAAAAAGCCCACACGGATGTTGTAGCCATGGGCTAGTCGGGTAAAATCCACCAAAGGCCCAAAATGTTTTCTGACTTCGCACTTTCCCAGCTAATACCCTCACATCACAGTTGTCCTACAAATTATGGCAACAACGCTCTGCATGCCAACAACAACGTGTCTAAAGAGCTGATAGTGTCATCGTCCAAACGTGGCATGATTGGCCTCTGCACACACGACACGACGTTGGTAGGTCTCGGGTCTCGGTTTTGAAGTTAAAATAGATGTAAAGAAAATTTCGAAAATAGATCAAGAGAGACACCGAGGAAAATGGAAAGAAACGAAGACTGGAGGAAAATGGCGGACACCCACAAAATGAGTTCAGAAGAAGTAAAAGCAGCTGGAGTAGAGGGGTCCAAGAGGCCACCAGGCCACAATCCTGGGGGTATCCTCCATCAGAGACGCAAGCTTCCCTACAGCCCAGCCACCATGGCCATCGGTGGCCTACTCATTATCGGTACCATTGGATATTTCACCCTATACACCACCAAGAAGCCTGATGCCTCCGCAAAAGATGTCGCCAAGGTCGCTGCCGGCATGGCCGAGTCTGAGGATACTCGCCCCAGGAAGTAGACTGGCTTTTGTTTGTCGTCTGTTTTCTTATCTTGATTAGATAACTTCCTTTATTGTAAAAGTTATGTTGGTTCAACGTTAGTATACCTTGTTTCTCCACAAGCCTAATTAATAGACGAGTATTTCGGCATACAATAGGTGATCTAGTCTGCGCAACTCTAACTGTGCTCAACATTCAGATGGCAAGTATTAAGTTTGGCGAAATTAAGGGATTGGAGATCTTTGTCCATATCATTAAGACTCCAGCACTTGGGAATAATAATAGAGACCGGATCAGGTTAAGCTTGGCGATAATCTTGAAACAAAATAAAATGGCTCTAAAAATATATGAAAAGTGAAGATGACTACAGAGTATTTATTCAAGAAAACTTTCATTTCAAGATTAATATTTGAGAAACTCAATCGCCCAAAGACCATTTAAGGATGATCACTCCATATCACATATCAACTACACTACATTAATTTGACAGCAGCTTAAATTTACACGCCTACAATTCAACAACGGGCACACATACACACTAAAAATATATGCAAACAGAAGACTAATCTTATCATGTAGATTGAAGAAACTGCTTTTTCCTTTTTAATTTGACCAAAATAAGACGAATAGTATAACAGAACTATGAGTTATGAGCTAGTCAATGTTCAAAATTGAGTACAAAAACCATACCTTAATTTCAAATCTTACACTAAAATATAGTCGGCGTTCTTGTGAAATGAGATTATAACTGGCACAAACACTCTAATCAATTTTCACCGATGAGTAAATGAGCCTTGTGAACCAGAAACATGCATAGAACCCAATGGTGCCAGTAAGCACAAAAAATGCGTACGAAGCAATCAACATGTAACCGAAGTACAAGAGGCCAGACACCAGCTTCGTGATTTCAAGCTTCGTGAAGAAGTAGAACGTAGCGTAAAGGAAGAAGTACAAAGCAGATGAACCTGAAGTGAGGTATGACCTCCACCACCACAGATAATCCTCGCTGCACAACTGGAAGTAGCAGAGCACAATGGTTATCTCAGCACAAGTGATGATGAGAATCACGAACACCAGGAAGAGGAAACCGAAGATATAGTAGAACTGGTTCAGCCAGATTGAGGTGAGTATGAAGAAAAGTTCAATGAAGACGGCTCCAAATGGGAGGATTCCTCCTATGAGAATCGAGAAAATTGGGTTCATGTACCAGGCCTGTTCAGGAATCTGCCTTGGAATTTTGTTGGTTTTTACAGGGTCTTCCATGGCTGGCTTCTTGAACCCAACATAGCTGCCCACGAATACGAGTGGGACTGAGATACCGAACCATAAAAAGATGAGTGCAAACATGGTCCCGAATGGCACAGCCCCAGATGATTTCTGGCCCCATATGAGTGCGTTTAAGACAAAGAAAATGGAGGAGACAATAGCTGGGAACATGACAGCAGTTCTGAACGCGATCCTCTTCCATACTGTTCCTTTAAACATTTTGTATATGCGAGCAGCGGAGTAACCAGCGAAAAGGCCCATGAAAACCCAAAGCAAGAGCAGGGCTGTCATGAGACCACCTCGGTTGGATGGAGATAGGAATCCAAGAACAGCAAAGATCATGGTCACAAGTATCATTCCAAAAAATTGAACTCCAGTTCCGACGTACACACAGAGGAGATCAGAATTCTGCGGGGGCCTGAAAACATCCCCATGAACAAGCTTCCATCCTGTCTCTTCTTGGGCTTCTTCCTGGGTCTCAAGCTCATTGTACTTGGAAATATCACGGTAAAGTGTCCGGAGCATTATCATTGCGACCATACCCGAGAGGAAGAGGACAATCATCAAAGAATTAACAATGGAAAACCAGTGAATTTGGTCATCGTTCATTAAAAGATAAGCATCCCATCTAGAAGCCCACTTCACATCACTCTCCTGCAGGCAGATATGACAAAAACCACATGAGAATATTACTCCGATCAAGATATAGAGATCATAAAAACCAATAAAGGATGCTTGATCTTTCAAAGATAGGCAACGAAAAGCTAATTCTATAACTTCAGTGTTTCAAGTTAGAGAAGCTAACCTTGAAATCCACATCATATGTGAAAATAATTTCTTTGCCGTCTTCAACCTCTTGAGGAGAATTGGAGTTAACGACCGTTTGCTTGGTATGGGGATCACAGGTACTCAAACGAGTGTTTTTCTCGTTCCATTTCCCTTCGTATTCATGTTTAACACTATAGATATCCGATATAATTAACGAAACCGACAACACATACACTACTCTTGAAACGACAATCGGTGAAATGGAATTCCTTAAAAATAAAATAAGAGACACAGAAGAACTGACCTGAATGGCCTAACCTCAAATCCCACAATTCTTGCTGTGTCGGTTTGCAAATCTCTATGGTACTTGACAGTGAATGACAAATGGTTGTAGATATAATACCTTTCGTCCTTGCCCTAACCACATAAGAAGTAAACCAAGTAAATTGCCAACTTTTCCCATTCAAAACGAAATGAATTTCTTTGATGATATAGCAAATACCGCATATTGTCCTTTCACGCCAACAGGGTAGCCAAGCTGATAAATTGGCGTAGATTCCTGATCCAACCTTCGTGCGGGAAACACTAGAGGCAGGTTATCAAGGATCCTGACATTCGAGGCAATGTTAATAAAAGACTAAACAATTTGGATTTGTATTAGCAAACTCTTATGTGGCCTTACATGTTGACCCGATATTCATCATTTATCTTCTCCTTGAACTCTTTTGTACTCTTGGCATCAAGTACCAGCCGACCGACAATGTTGCACATTCGGGTCTCCCGCATTTTAAACTGCAGATGGTTAGTATATATATTTATATATATACACACATAAGTCATTAAAACAAAAGTATAATAATGCAGACCTGAAGTTATTAAATTCTATAAAAACTAACCACAAAAGGAGCATTTTCGATACGGTCCCCACGAAGTACTTCCCCGAGATTCTCAGTGCTGTCTACGATTTTCTCTGGACGGCAAAAGGGCAGAGAATAGTAGGTGTAAGGAAGTTGAGTCTTTGTAGACGTCAATTTGTTAACTTTCACTTTCAGTTCATCTCCCTGCATCAACATATTCCAAAGAAAATCCCAATTATTTGAATATCTCGTACAAAAAGGAAAAATTCACAATGAGATAAGACTTCCAGTATATCCCTGCTTCCCCTCCCCATTAATTGGTTTCTTTGAAATTTGAAAAGCGCAAAGAAGCAATTGCCTAACAGGTAACGGATAACCAGTCAAATCAACATTACGGTTTAAGAAAGATACTAGAAGTGAAGCAATTTAGGGAAAAATTCATTACTTTGTATGGGGTGTGGTGATCACAATTGCATGCTAATATGCATTAAATTCATAGTACGATGTCTAACCCAATATAGTAGAAGTAGAAGCTTCCAGGAAAATGATTTTTCATCGTTAGAGTGAAACGAAAATGAAGCATAATGAACTTAAACTGAAAAATTAAACCATAAAGAACTAAAACGAAAAAAAATAATGCTACAAAGTAAAAAAAAAATGTATCTAATGTGATAAATAAAGGCCACTTGAGCTAGGTTGGGTGTGTGAGTGTGTGTAGGAGACGAGAGGGGATCAACTCCTCATTATATCAAGAAAAATAATATATAGTAAGCTAAGGCAGAAAAACTCCAGAGGTAAACTACTGTTGACACAGAATTCCATATGTGATGATAATTGTATCTATACTTTCCATAATTTACTCGGTCTAACCAGAAACTAATGTATTTACGTCCAAGAAGAATTTTAGGCGAACTTTGCCAACCTCAAATCAAGCGCTTCGTTGTTTACAGATTTATTTCCATTTCTGTGTCTCAACACTCAAAAAATTCATGCTAATAATGGGATCTATACCAAAACAAATAGAATAAACAGTCCATACAAAAATACGAAAATCAACAGAGAATGGTGAGAACTAAGCTGAATTTGTCAGGTCAAAGTCCTACAGAAGCTTCAATCCCAAACTAAAATCACAGAAAGTAGCTTTCAGTACTCGTAAAAGAGAACAAAAGACATTCAAAGCAATCAATCCAAGAATCTCGTAAAGTTCAGTTGAATCCAATAAAAAAAAGGCCTCCTAATTAGGTGAATCTTCTCTAATTCCAAATTTCCAATCCATTTTCCTCTACTTTCTCCACAACCAGCCGAGATAAAACTTACAACCAAGTAAAGCAACCATAGATCGCATAAACGAAAACACATATCACGCAGAATACAAAATTCACACGAAACGAGCGATCGATCGAGAGCTGACCTGTTTGAAGTCTTCAGGAGCCACACCAGGGAGATAGAAAGAATAGGCGCCACTGATCAGAACCAGAATAATCGTGAAGAACGTCGGAGTTAGAAACGGTCGAGATCCAGGGGATTCCATGGCGTCTGATTAGGTGTCGGTGAGAGAGAACCCCAGAGTCTCGAGCGATTCCTGGATCTGGAGAAAGTTCTTTCTTCCTTGCCCTTGTCGTAGTTTTATTTTTGTCTTTTTAGTGGGCCTTATCAATATTATTAATATAACAAGTAATTAATTTACAAGAAATCTGAATCAAAATTTTCAGATGAATAAAAAATCTATTTTTTTTTTTTTAAATAAATAAATAAATAAAAAGAAATATTATATAGTTAGTGAACAGTGAATAGGAAAAGAAAAGAAGCAAGGCTGGTGGGCGAGTGGACTTTGTGATTCTCTCTCCGGTCACGGCGTGATTTGGTATGGTGACGTTCTCTACTTGTTCTGATTGGACAACGTGGCGTTTTGAATCCGGCTCTTTTAACCAAAGGAACTACTATTTGCCTTGTTCTTTTCTATTGCTAATGTCAGGTAATATCGTCTTTATTAGCCCTTTTGAATTCAAAGCCCATGCTAATTAAAGGAAAGGGAGATTTATAAAGGGATCATTTTAATTATGGCATAATCCAAAAAATGTATAGTGAACGCAAGATTAACATCAAAGTTAGGACTAACAATTTATGTAAACGTGTCAGATTTATGTCGATACGATTATGACACGACATGATTAAGGTAAATACGAATATAACACAATTATTAAACGTGTCAAAAATACAAATACGAACACGACACGATTATTAAACGGGTCAACACGACACGATACGATTAATCATAACTATATGAAAAAAATCATAAAACCTATGCAAATTATTCGTGTTATCGTGTCTGACACGATTATGACATAACACGATTAAGGTAAACACGAACACGACACGATTATTAAACATATCGTGTTTGTGTTTACCTTAATCGTATCGTGACCCAAATTGTCACTCATAACCAAAGCAACAACAAGTCAACATGTAGTCGTAAATATTTGAAGAAGAAGAAGTAATATAAAAAGAGATGGAGAGAGAGGTGTTGGACTTGAGAAACAAAAAAAGAGAGAGATGACGGGAAGTGTCATATGTTAGATATTCATACAATATCTTATCAATAATTTTGCATACAACTTAGAACACAATAAACAATTAAAGAATATAGAAAAAATATTTGATTCATCCATATAGAAAATGTGAATGGTTAGTGCAATACTAACCAACTAAGCATTCCTCCCTAGGACCTCTATTTCTGAAGCAGATTATCGGACTACATAATAGCGATGAGACTATTCATATATATAGAGTTAGGGAGAGGAATTAGCTTATGTTAACCTAGTTAGACTGAACCTCCTCATCAAATGCTTCAGTTAACTAGAAAGCTCACACTTCTACCTCAACTATACTATTATAGATACTAAGCCCATAAACAAGAGATCACTAAAATTAAATGAGTTATATCAGCAAAGAACTATTTATCAACTCATATTTTATAAACACATTAAAATAAATAATGTAAGCCCAAATAAAAGTCTAACATTCTCCTACTTGGGCTGCATTAATTTTGTAATACATATATATATTAAAATAATTTTATTTAAAAAACGACTCATAGGTTGAGTAACAAGAAAAATATTGTGGCCACTTTTAAAGACAATAGTTCTTTGATAGTATCTAAAACAACCGGTCCAATTTAATCATTGATATTGAACTATGATTATCAATTTGCTTTCCAATCAACAAAAAACATTCATAATCACAAATACCAAAGTATTATATCGACATGGTCAATAAATCTAGTAGTGTGGTAAGAGATTATGTCCAACATGTGATCAATTATATAACATAATTTCTTTATCAGTCCTCATTTCATTGATACTGTGATGCCTAATAAATAAGCCAGTGAAATAACTAAAGCACTACTTAATAAATAAGTCAATGTTATATCATTAACTATGCATAAAACAGTATGATATTCACGTCATTAAGCAAATAAACTTAAATGACGATAACAACAATATTATGAACTACATGCCTTCAACTCAACATTCTCGATAATATAACAAAACATAAATGAAAGCATAACTATTCATTGATCAAAAGAAATAAAAAAAACAAACTTTGTAGTTCATAAGTTCAATAAAGAAATTACAAATAATCATAATTCCTGGTGGTTAAAAGAAAACAGAAAAGAAAACTCCCACTAACCAAAAAGATCAAAGGATTCTAAAATGTCCATATCAACAACATGTTTATTAAACAATGACACACTTAATCCCTTGGTTAGATGATCTTCCAACATCAATTCTGTCTTGCAATTCTCTATAATAACATCTCCTTTCTTGACTAGGTCTCTGACAGTAAGATACTTGATCTCCATATACTTCGAAGCACCACTGATCTTATTATTCTTGGCAAAGAAAACGACATCACTATTATCACAATATATCAGCATAGGTAAGGCAATAGAATCAACTACTCATATCTTTGTAATCAGATTCTTTAGCCACATAGCTTGCAAGGAAGCCTCATGACAAGCTACAAACTCAGCATACATAGTAGATAAAGTAACCAAAGTTTGTTATACACTTTTCCAAGAAATAGCTGTGCCAGAAAAAGTGAAAATATATCTAGAAGCTGGCTTTAAATCATCCACAGAACCACCAAAATTAGAATCTGAATAACCAATAACTCGGAGATTCTCAACTTTCTCATAAACAAGCATAAAATTCTTGGTTCTCTATAAATATCTCAAAACTGTCTTTGCAGCAACCCAATGATCATGCCCAGGATCAGACAAATATCGTCCAAGAACATTTACCACAAAAGCAATATCAAATTACAGAAATTTGGCAATCTGAGATTCAACAATTCTAGTACCGCGAGTAGGACAATAAAATCGATAACCTTTTGAATGAGCTGGATAACCAATGTAAAAACAACGAACTGTTCTGGGGTCTAACTTTTTCAAGGATCATAAATCTTCACTTCAGCTGAACAACCCCATACACGAAAATGGTTCAAACTAGGCTTTCTACCAGTCCATAACTCAAAAGGAGTTTTGGGGGGCAAATGTTCGATCGGACCTTAGTTTGAGCTTCCAAGGTGTGTGGCTCGGACATGACCGAGGTGAGCTTCCAAAAATATGTGGCTCGGACATGTCCGAGGAGAGCCAAGGTGATTGCCTTGGACCCATACCCGAGGAGAGTGCCTGCATTCGATCGGATCACATCCAAGGAGACCCTGTTTTGCATGGTGTAGGCCGAGCATATCCAAGGAGCCTAATGCATGTGTCCGATCGGACAATGTCATGAAAGCTCAGTCTGAGGAGACCGTGCATCCGTTCCAAGATGGTTGGCTCGGACCAAGTCCAAGGAGAAGTCCCATGCATACCCAAAAGATGAACTTAGTTTTTGGCCAAGGGTATGCAATGTCCGATCGGACATGATCTGAGATGCCAAGAAGAGTGTTCTTCCGATCGGGCATGGTTGAAGATGCCAAGAGATTGGACCTAGATTTTGGCCAAGGAGAGGCCACACAAGCTTCGATCGGACAGTGTCCGAGGAGAAAGCCAAGTCATTGGCTTAGATTTTAGATCGAGGAAAGGCCATGGAAGCTCCGATCGGACCATATCATGAAAGCTCCGATCGGACATAGTTGGAGGAGCCTAGTGCGTTTGGCTCGGACATGTCTGAGGTGAACTTCCAAGATGTGTGGCTCGGACCACCTTGGTCCGAGGAGAATGCAAAAATATGCCCGATCGGACCCTAGTCCGAGAAGCCAAGAAATTGCCTCGGAGGAGAAGACAAGAAGCTCACCCATGGTCCGATCGGACAAAATTGCTAAAAAAAAAAAAAAAAAAAAAGGGAGCTTATGTTTTCATTACATCAAGAAAATAGAGTTTGAAGAAATCACAAGGCAAGTTCGAGACAAGTTCTGACATGGGAGTTTACGTGAAAGTTATCAACCGGATAGGAGCTTTGGGATGACCTCGAGAGCATTTTGCTAGAATAAAAGTTTATCATACGAGAGAAATCGTATAATAAACTTGGGGGGCAAATGTTATACCCAAAAATTGGAGAATGCATCCTAGGAGGCTAAGGAGAATGCATCTAGGAGAGTGCCTCCTAGGAGAGCTAAGGGGAGTGGTCCTAGGAGACTCCAAGGAGGATGTGGTCCTAGGAGACCCCAAGGAGGGTGTGGTCCTAGGAGACCCCAAGGGTGTGTAGGAGGCAAGCCTCCCAAGGTTTTCTAAGTGTTGGCTCAAACGTGTCCAAGGTAAATAGCTAAGGAGGAGGAGTCTCATGCAAGAGAATGGAGACTTAGACTTTCATAAGGAAAGTCTATACAATGTTCGATCGGACATGTTTGGGAGATGCTAAAGAAGGTTGCCTCAATGTTGTCCAAGGTGAGGTTGCCTCAATATTGTCCAAGGTGAGGTTGCCTCAATATTGTCCAAGGTGAGGTTCCCTCAATGTTGTCCAAGGTGAGGTTCCCTCAATGTTGTCCAAGGTGAGGTGCCAAGGAGGTTGCCTCGGACCACCTTGGTCCGAGGAGAAGCCAAGGAGATTGGTTCAAGGAGAGTACATGTCTGAGGAGAACCATGCACGTTCGACCCACCAAAAGCATGTCCTACCACCATGCATATCCTACCACCATGCATGTTCAACCAGCACTTGCATGGGTAGTGAGTAGGAGGTGGACCAACTAGCTAGAGGAGACTAAGTCAGACACAACTTCAACAACATGCGCGGGAATCTCTCATTCTTCCCACAAATGGGGAGTTTGTTACATTTTGAATTTTGAATGTTTATTTGTAATATAAATGTAATAAATATAATAAAATATCCCTATTATAAGGGGATATCAGTTGAGGATCCCATCTCTATAAATAGAGAGCTTATGAGATGAGAGGGGGGCTCTCCTTCTGCTTCTTCTTTCTAGAGAGAGAAAATTGGGACTGTCTATTCTAGAGAGAGAAAGTGCTGAAATTAGAGAGAATTCTTGTATTTTCACAATCTGTACAGAAGAAACTCAGTTGGCTCAGTCCATCTGATCTTGAGTACCGGTTTATAAATCACATCTCTAAGTGGATTAGGCTATTACCGACAATCGGGGCTGAACCACTATAAAAATCCTGTGTGTTATTTACTTTTCTTGTTTATACCGTCTGTTGTCGTTTACATTCTCTTGAAGGTTCGTCGTATTTGACGTTCTCACGTCGTTGGCTAAAAACGCGGTCAACAAGATGTACTTGGAACTCGATTCAGGATGTAAGTAGCAGTCAAAATAGCTTCACCCCATAAGAACTCTGGCATATTAGATCTACTCATCATACTTCTGGTCAAATTCATAAGAGTACGATTTCGTTTTTCAGCAACTCCATTTTGTTCAGGACTACCAGGCATAGTGTATTATGCAATTATATCACTATCTTGTAAGTACTTAGCAAATGGCCCCATATTTTGTCCAGTCTCAATGTACTTGCCATAATACTCACCTCCACGATTCGAACACACAATCTTTATAACTTTTCCTAATTGTTTCTCAACCTCAGTCTGAAATACTTTGAATTTATCAAGAGCATCTGATTTTTCTTTAATCAAATAAGTAAAACCATATCGAGAAAAGTCATCAATAAAAGTGATAAAATATTTCTTCCTACAAAGAGTAGTAGAGTAAGGCCCACTGATATCGGTGTGTATAATATCTAATAGATTCTGACTGCGAGTGACACTTTTCTTACAAGTTTTGATTAACTTCCCCGAGCACAATCAACACAATTGTCCAAATCAGAAGCATCAAGAGGAGGAAGAATATCAGCTTTAATCAATCTATCAATCGTTCTTTGGAAATATGACCTAACCGTTTGTGCCACAAAAGTAAAGAATGTTCCTTTATACGAGATCTCTTAACCACAGTATTCTTAACATTAAAAGAGGAAACCAAAGGAGCCAAAGATAATTTGTAGAGACCATCAAAATAAAAACAATTTCCAATAACCTTTGAGTCAAACATAATTTCAACTGTAGAATTTGCAAAAAGATGGGAACTTAACTCTAAGGGCCTGGGATCGATCCTACTACCTAGTTGAGTGGGATTCGATGTCTCGGAGACTTAGGTTGGGTTTGGAAGTATTTATTTACTCATTTTGATGAGGTTTTATATCATGGTTGTGACTAGGTTATCACTAGAAACTTGGAATCAGGGTCGTGCTTGTGGCTCGTTTATTGGTAACCTATGCTTGGACCAAAGGTAAGAAAACTGCACCCTGTGTATATGTGACATGCATGGTTATTATTGATGCATGTTGGATTATTAAATGTGGCATGCATGATTATTGTTGAGGCATGCCAAGTGGTTAAATATGATGCATGTGATGCATGAGAAACATGTGATTAGGACATGCTTTGTATACTGAGTATGATATTGTTCAGAGCTTGAGCCTCTGTGTTTATGCATGATCCTAATTGTGCTAGTAATTATTGAGTAAGCATGCTGAATGCCTTTTATTTGGATATTTGACATATGATATATGTTTGGTGGCATTGCTTACTTGTATATGTACTGACTAGTCAGGGATATTGACCTAAGAGTCAGAAATGGCATAGTGTCATGAACGCAGGGCCAAATGAAGATTAGATCTAATCGATATCAGCGTTGAATGGCTCTAAGGCATTAACGCTGGACCGACCCTAAGGTCGATGAACTTATAAGCGCATGTCTAGTCTAAGACTAGTTACTAGAGCCAGGGCCTAAGGCCCCGATGACTGCTTGTCACATGGCTAGGGAATGATGTTCCAGGGTTATGACTCTATGGTCATGAGGAAGGTTATGTTGGTGACTAGTCACCATGCACCTATCCTGTTCGAACTAATAAAATTTCACTTATCTATTAAGTCCCGGTGACCCTACGTCACAAGGCTAAAGGGAGCTAGACCCAACTTAGTGACTTTTGCGACTGTCACCTATTTGTTTGGACTAAAAGTCCTGGATGATTATTATGATCATTGGTTGATGTGTTATACTCAACATTATGTTTCTATTTTGGGCTAAAAGCCCTGGATGGCTATTATGGTCATTGGTTGATGTGTTATACTCAACATTACGTGGATCTGTTGCCTGTTGGAATAGGGTTATATCTGCTAGGCGTGTGTCTTATGATTTGATGTCATGTTATTACTGTTCATGAGCACATTAAGTTTTTTTGCTGGGCTTCGGCTCACGGGTGCTATGTGGTGCAGGTAAAGGCAAAAGAAAGCTGGACCATCCTTGAGTTGGAGAGCTTAGATGACGATGTGTACATATGCAGCTGCTCGACCACCACGGCCGAGGTTTGAAGGGGAACTAGGGCTTAACCATGTTTTGCCGCTTAGATCGGCCTGTTGTAAATATTTTCTTGTAATAGACCTTTAAATTATATTTTCGGGATCCCAATGTATATAATAAACGTTCTAATGGAACGTTATATCTTAACCAAAATTTTTAATCCCTAAATCGCTAATCATACTTATATAAATGATTTTGGCCAAATGACTTGATTAGCGAGTTTAGCACTGTTTACAAGGCACACCGTAACGGTCCCTGGAGTTGGGGCGTTACAATCCTGGCTCGGTATTTATAATTTTTAAAACCCCACCCCTTCTGCTGCGACCCTATTTTTCTATTTTAATACCAACACTAAGCACATTTGCTTCTACTCCCAACGAACTGACCAACGTCTAAGAGCCCCACCAAGATTTGACTAAGGACTAAGAGAGCTTCAACCCAAAACCAATGCAAGAGAATTTTGAACAAGAGAAGGAAGAGAATTTTTTTTGAAAATTGAGAGAATGATTTTCAAATGGTGTGTAAAACAATGAGGTGAAGCCCTCTATTTATATCACTCACGGGGGAACAATGCATTTAATGTCATCATTAATGGCAAAATCTACTTGATAATCATGTCTAGAGATTCGTTCTTGAGAATCAAGCAAATCTACTTGGTTGTCACACAATTAACAAATCTAGAAGATTTTATGCTTGGCTATCACACAATTAAGAAATGAAAGGATGCCCTAGAGAACATTCTCTTTCTCATTTTGCCAATTTTATATGACAATTTTTTATTCACCCCATAACTATTTTGAGCATATTAATATTTGATGTCTCAAAATGCTACTTTAAAATAGTGTTACACATTATTTTCCCAACAATTTGTTTCCATAAAATAGAGGGAAGTTACCCATTTTGAAATATAGTAATTAAATACAAAATATCTTGATGATCTTTAAGAGTCTGGCCAAATCCTGGATTTATAAGGGAGAATCCCACGTTTATAGCATGTTGTTAATATTACTTCTAAGATGCTCATATCTATCAGCTTTTCGACCTCGAGCTATCGTTACAATATATCATGTGGTAATGTGGCGAGCCAATTATCTGTGTTTGGGTCGCAACACTACGTAGGTTCTGATCCGAGCTAAGTGAATAGATTAACCTATGTACTTTGCAAAACACTAAGGTGATGTTTGGTTGGGAGTAATGAAATAGAAATGAAACTATTGGAACGGTTATTCCATCCAAAAGTGGGAGGAAATACTATTCTAATACACAAATAAAGAAAATTATTAATTTTTTTTTATTCATATTAAATTTTATTCCATTCCTATTCCCATTCATATTTCATTCTCTTCATTACTCTAACCCAAACATATCCCAAGTATATATATAATCCATCTTTAGCAATGCTTGAGAAACACCCGCTCTCAATATGTATATATTCACCTCACGCTAAATAAATATAGCCCGAAATTTGGAGGACAACACTCTCAAACAGGCCCATCTCCTTCACAATCCCAATTTTCTCTTAGCAAGAAGGTAGGCTTCATGTCAAATGGGCCTATGACCTCCAGCAGCTCCAATCTTGGCCCAACTCTCTTCCTTCTTTCTCCAATTAAAGCTAGCCCACTTTCAATTGATCCCCCAATGTGCAAATTAGGTCGTGTACCTTCATTGAAGTTTTACCCAAATTTTTAAATCATCAAATATATACCTAAATTTATAATTATAATACTGATTATATTACTTCCTCTACCTTTTATTTACAACATAAAATCTCCAAAAACATCAAAATGTGCTTATACTAAGCATAACAAACATTGTATTCTGTGAAGAATCACAATGAGTGAAATTTATATCCTAATCAAGTTTCCCACGTTCAGCCACCCTTCCACAAGTCAACACTTAAATAATTTTCTCAGCATCAACTCCTAGTACTAAATTCATTATCTCCTCTAGTATTTTGTAGCAGTTTTTGGCACCTCTCAGTACTATAAATAGTAGGTAAGCCAAAGATTTAGGAGATTTTTATGGGAGAAAAAGATAGATTTTAGTTCTAGTTTTATTTTCTACTTTCACAATCTATTTGTGAAAATAATGTATAAATTATATTTGGAACATTTGTGAGGCTAGAGTAACGAATGTGTAGTGATTATTCTAATTAATTATTCATTGATTCTTTTTGTGCTTTACTTAGTGATTATTCTAATTAATGTTATTTTCTAATTTATTCCAAAATAATGTGTGCAATTATCAGATAAGTTCAACTATGTTTGTTTTTATATAGAGGAAATTATATTTTATATGAGTTTTTTTTTAATAAAGTTTGTAAAAATATAATTTTTTTTTTTAGAAATTTTCACTTTTATGGGTTTAATTTTTCATATTTTAGTATAAAAGTTGGTTTATGTAAACACCGAAAGTACAAAACTAAAAACATTGCAGAAAATAACATTTTCATTATAAACATGTCCCAAAAATTCCCATAAAAAATACTTTTTACAAAGTCGTGTGTGCAAACTTAATCAGTTACAATTGTTTTTAAACATTTAAAGTAATCATAAATAGCTTAAACATAACTGATAAAACAGTGTTAGCCCCAAAAGATATTTTCCCAAAATATTCTCCAAAGGTTGGGCCACATATACACTCCTGCAAGCAGACTCCAACGATCACTGCTCCACTTTTCCCTTTCACTTACCTACATCATGAAACAACTAGGTATGCGAAAACGTTTAGTAAGATTAATCTTTAAAAAAAAACCTACTATGGCCCAAAGACGGGGTTCTGCTAAGAGTAACCGAAGAATAAGTGTAACGCCCCAAACCCCAGGGACCGTTACGGTGTGCCTTGTAAACAGTGCTAAACTCGCTAACCGAGTCATTTGGCCAAAATCGTGAACTAAGTATGATTAGCGGTTTAGGGATTAAAAACTTTGGTTAAGATGTAACGTTTCACTAGAACGTTTAATTTATACATTGGGATCCCGAAAATAAAGTTTCAGAGTTTATTACAGAAAATATTTACAACAGGCCGTTCTAAGCGGCAAAACAGGGTTCAACCCTAGTTCCACTTTAAACCTCGGCCGTGGCGGACGAGCAGCTACATATGTACACATCATCACCTAAGCTCTTCAACTCAGGGATGGTCCAGCTTCCTTTTGCCTTTACCTGCACCACGTAGCACCCGTGAGCCAAAGCCCAGCAAGAAAACACAATAAAGCATGATATAATATCAACAACAACCATAATAACCATTCAGGACTATCAGTCCAAGAAAATAGGTGACAATAGCCAAAAGTCACAGTAATGAGCATCGCTCCTTCTAGCCATGTGACGATAGGGTCACCAGGGCTTAACTGATAAGTGATTCTTTCTTAAGTTTGATTAGGATAGGTGCAAGGTGATTAGTCACCAACATAACATTCCTCACGACTCTAGAGTCGAAACTATGGACAACGTCCCTTAGCCATGTGACAAACGGTCACCGGGGTCATATACCTTGGCTATAGTCATCTGATCATAGACCAGGCAAGCGCTTATAGTTCTCATTGACCTTCCGGTCGGTCCAGCATTAATACCCCATATGAGTCATTCAATGCCGACCTTGATTGGATCCAATCTTTATTTGGCCCGGCGTTCACAACGCACTGCCACTTCTGACCCTTGGGTCGGTGAAACACGACCAGTGCTCAGCCCGTGGTGAACTTAACTAGTAAGTCACAACTTCACAGACGGATCTGACACCATTGTCGATTCTGACTAATAATTCAGCGCCATACACAGGTAAGCCATGCCGCCAAACATATATCACATGTCTATTATCCATAAACAAGGTATTCAGCATGCTTACTTAACAGGTATTAGTACAATTAGGACTATGCATAAACACAGAGGTTCAAGCTCTGAACAATATCATACCCAGTATACAAAGCATGTCCTAATCACATGTTTCTCATGCATCATATGCAATATATCCTGCAATCAACGTGCATCAATACCAGCCATGCATGCCACGCTTAATAACCAACCAACATGCATCAAGAATAGCCATGCATGTCATACTCAATAATCAACCAACATGCATCATAATAGCCATGCATGTCATACTCAATAATCAACCAACACGCACCAATAACAGCCATGCATGTCACATATACACAGGGTGCAGTTTTCTTACCTCAAAGTCGAGCTAGAACGATTAAAAGAACGACCCTTGAGAACGATCAACTTCTAGTCCATTAGCGGTCACCTAGTCATAACCAAATATAAAACCTCATCAAAATGAGTAATTAAATACTTCCAAACCCAACCCAAGCCTCCGGGATATCAAATCCCACTCAACTAGGTAGTAGGATCGATCCTAGGCCCTTAGAGTTAAGTTCCCATCACAAAACCACCATTTAGTATTTTTTTTTCCCTTAAGGGCCGCGGCCCTACATGGACCATGCCGCGGCGCGCCCCCCTGACAGATTCTCCACCACCTTCTTCAAGTTAGGGCCGCGGCGCCCAAGAACAGGGCCGCGGCCCAACTTCGCACCAGCCATTTTTCTTCGTTTTTCCACTTCTAAAACCTTCCAAAAACCCATCTAAACATCTCCAAATCATCAAATCAATATTACCAAACTTCTCAATGGTCCAAAACCACCAAAACCTGAAGCTCAAACCAACCAAAAACTCAACAATTCACAAAGTCCAATCCTAAGCTTAAAAACTTAAGAAACTCAAAACTTAACTAAAAAAAACAGAGCACACCTTAAATTCATAACTAGAACTCACCTCAAACACGGTTTTGAATCCCCTTTAATGGCCATGACAAGTTCCCTAGCTTCCCCCTTTGATCTCCAAGCTTAACTCCTCAAGGTGGCTCTCAAAATTCAAAGAAAAGGATGAAGGAAAGTTTGTACGGGAGAGAAAGGAAGTAAGGATGAGGTTGGGCTCTATTTTGCTCTGTTTCTACAGCCTACTAAACCTCATGTATATCCAAGCCAAATGACCTAAATGCCCCTAGGTCATTTAAAGGCTTCCAAGCACTCCCAAGGGTAAAATCGTCCTTTTCAACCTATACCGTTAATCATAATTAACGCTCTCCAATTCCCGCTAATCTCAACATTCCCAAATACCAATAAATCATATCCCATTACCCTTTAATTCCCGGTAATGCTCTAATCATTAAATTCACCCCGAGACTCACCCCGAGCCCCGAACCTAAACCTGTTATGACTAGACCGAACACTTACATTTCATGATCGTCTCATGCCGATAGCTCGAACCAATCCACATTATGATGCATGGCTATTATGATGCATGCATGGCTATTTCACGTTTAACGATCGTCTCATGTCGGAATACTCGAACCAAACCACATTATCATGTGGTCTCACAATATATCATTATCACACATACAAATATTCAATTATACCCTCAACGGGCCAAATTACCATAATACCCCTGTAAACAAATGTGGACTCACAAACATGCATTGAACATCATATGATAATATAATTCTCATAAACATGCATAAACACATTTAATGGCATAATTAAACAGTTATGGCCCTCCCGGCCTACTAATCCGGCCATTAACCATAATAGGGAATCCGGGGCATTACAACTATCCCCTCCTTACAGAAATTTCGTCCTCGAAATTTACCTGAACAGTTCGGGATACTGACTCCGCATATCAGACTCCAGCTCCCAGGTCGCCTCCTCGACCTTGCTGTTCCTCCACAATACCTTAACCAAAGGTATCGTCTTGTTCCTGAGGACTTTATCCTTTTGATCAAGTATCTGAACAGGCTGCTCCTCAAAGGAGAGATCTGGTTCAAGCTCCAGATCTTCATAACTCAAGACATGTCTCTCATCAGATACATACCTCCGAAGAGCGGATACATGAAACACATTATGCACGGCCAACAACGCCGGAGGCAAAGCTAGCCTGTAAGCCACTTGACCAATCCTCTCCAGGATCTCAAATGGACCTACAAACCTGGGACTCAGCTTGCCTTTCTTCCCAAACCTTCTCACCCCTTTCCATGGCGAGACTCTAAGGAAGACATAGTCTCCTACCTGGAACTCCACGTTCCTGCGTTTGGGATCCGCATAGCTCTTCTGTCTACTCTGAGAAGTAAGCATCCGAGCTCTAATCTTATCAATAGCCTCATTGGTCCTCTGAACCGCCTCAGGACCTAAGTATCTCCTTTCACCTGTCTCATCCCAATGAATGGGGGATCTACACTTCCTACCATATAACATCTCATAAGGTGCAACACCAATGGTAGACTCATAACTGTTATTATAGGAGAACTCTATCAAAGGCAGATACTTACTTCATGATCCACCGAAGTCTAGCACACATGCTCGCAGCATGTCTTCCAGTATCTGGATCGTCCTCTCAGATTGCCCATCTGTCTGAGGATGATAAGCTGTACTGAACTTCAGTCGTGTACCCATGGCTGTCTGTAAACTCTTCCAAAACTTGGAAGTGAATGTAGGGTCCCGATCCGACACGATCGACCTAGGAGCTCCATGAAGGCGCACGATCTCTCTCACATAGAGATTTGCATACTGATCAACGGTATAAGTAGTCCTCACTGGTAGAAAGTGAGCTGACTTGGAATGGTAACACTTCACCTTTTAGCAATTTTGGCCCTATGGGTGGCGGCCCTCAAAAGCCGTGCCGCGGCGCGCCCCAAACAGAAAGCCCCCCCCTTCTGCCAGACGCTCATGGGCCGCAGCACGCTAAAGCCGTGCCGCGGCACCCAGCCCAGGAAGCAAGAACACCCAAACTCGAACCAGTTTTCTCCCTGAGCTCCTTCCTCTCAAACCTGCCCCTCAAACCCACATAGAACCACCTTCAAACATGTAATTAAACCCCCAATAACACCCTTAGCTCACTCACATCAAACCCCAATCAAACTAACATCAAAACCCTCTTTGATTCACACTTTCCACAACCAAAACTCATGATCTAAGAACTAAAATGAAAACAGAGTATATGTAAAAACCAGTGGCTAAAAGCTTACCTTAAGCTCAGGTTATGGTGATCTTCAACAATGAAACACTCTCCCAAGGTACCAAGGCTTGGCTTCCAAGCTCAAATCCTCAACAAGCCCACAAAATTTCACAAGGAAGATGAAGGAAAAGAAGGTACGGGAAGGGAAAGAAATCACCTCTGATTTACTCTGTTTTATTCTACAGCCTTCAAGTCACTTAGTCATATATATTCTCCCCTAAAAAGACCAAAATACCCCTTATGTCAACTTAAGCTTCCAAAGCCTCCCTAAGGGCAAAATTGGTACATTCCGCTAAACCCGTTAATTATAATTAACGCTTCCCATTTCCCGCTAATCTCAATATCCTCAAACTCCAATATTTCATAACCCATTATGAATTTAAGGTGTGCTCTGTTTTTTTGAGTTAAGTTTTGAGTTTCTTAAGTTTTTAAGCTTAGGATTGGACTTTGTGAATTTTTGAGTTTTTGGTTGGTTTGAGCTTCAGGTTTTGGTGGTTTTGGACCATTGAGAAGTTTGGTAATATTTATTTGATGATTTGGAGATGTTTAGATGGGTTTTTGGAAGGTTTTAGAAGTGGAAAAACGAAGAAAAATGGCTGGTGCGAAGTTGGGCCGCGGCCCTGTTCTTGGGCGCCGCGGCCCTAGCTTGAAGAAGGTGGTGGAGGCTCTGTCTGGGGGGCGCGCCGTGGCATGGTCCATGTAGGGCCGCGGCCCTTAAGGGAAAAAAAATACTAAATGGTGGTTTTTGTGATGGGAACTTAACTCTAAGGGCCTAGGATCGATCCTACTACCTAGTTGAGTGGGATTTGATATTCTGGAGGCTTGGGTTGGGTTTGGAAGTATTTAATTACTCATTTTGATGAGGTTTTATATTTGGTTATGACTAGGTGACCGCTAATGGACTAGAAGTTGATCGTTCTCAAGGGTCATTCTTTTGATCGTTCTAGCTCGACTTTGAGGTAAGAAAACTGCACCCTATGTATGTGTGACATGCATGGCTATTATGATGCATGTTGGTTGATTATTGAGTATGACATGCATGGATATTATGATGCATGTTGGTTGATTATTGAGTATGACATGCATGGCTATTCTTGATGCATGTTGGTTGGTTATTAAGCGTGGCATGCATGGCTGGTATTGATGCACGTTGATTGCAGGATATATTGCATATGATGCATGAGAAACATGTGATTAGGACATGCTTTGTATACTGGGTATGATATTGTTCAGAGCTTGAACCTCTGTGTTTATGCATAGTCCTAATGGTACTAATACCTGTTAAGTAAGCATGCTGAATACCTTGTTTATGGATAATAGACATGTGATATATGTTTGGTGGCATGGCTTACCTGTGTATGGCGTTGACTTATTAGTCAGAATCGACAATGGTGTCAGATCCGTCTGTGAAGCTGTGACTTATTAGTTAAGTTCACCACGGGCTGAGCACTGGTCGTGTTTCACCGACCCAAGGGTCAGAAGTGGCAGTGCGTTGTGAACGCCGGGCCAAATAAAGATTGGATCCAATCAAGGTCGGCATTGAATGACTCGTATGGGGTATTAATGCTGGACCGACCGGAAGGTCAATGAGAACTATAAGCGCTTGCCTGGTCTACGACCAGATGACTATAGCCAAGGTATATGACCCCGGTGACCGTTTGTCACATGGCTAAGGGACGTTGTCCATAGTTTCGACTCTAGAGTCGTGAGGAAGGTTATGTTGGTGACTAATCACCATGCACCTGTCCTAATCAAACTTATGAAAAGATCACTTATCAGTTAAGCCTTGGTGACCCTATCGTCACATGGCTAGAAGGAGCGATGCTCATTATTGTGACTTTTGGCTATTGTCACCTATTTGCTTGGACTGATAGTCCTGAATGGTTACTATGGTTATTGTTGATATTATATCATGTTATTCTGTGTTTTCTTGCTGGGCTTCGGCTCACGGGTGCTACGTGGTGCAGGTAAAGGCAAGAGGAAGCTGGACCATCCTTGAGTTGGAGAGCTTAGGTGATGACGTGTACATATGCAGCTGCTCGTCCGCCACGGCCGAGGTTTTAAAGTGGAACTAGGGTTGAACCCTGTTTTGCCGCTTAGAACGGCCTGTTGTAAATACTTTCTGTAATAAACTCTGAAACTTTATTTTCGGGATCCCAATGTATAAATTAAACGTTCTAGTGAAACGTTACATCCTAACCAAAGTTTTTAATCCCTAAACCGCTAATCATACTTAGTACACGATTTTGGCCAAATGACTCGATTAGCGAGTTTAGCACTGTTTACAAGGCACACCGTAACGGTCCCTGGAGTTTGGGGCGTTACAACTTGGTATCAGAGCGAGCCAAGGTTTATGGTTCCTGAAGACAAGCTGGGCATGTACACTCATCACTGAAGATAGCTTCACTCAAGGAATGGTAACTATTTCTGTAGCTATGTGTATAGCTGTTTAAATAAAATGTGAATGATGTACCTGCACATTGTATTAGGGAGCATGAGATTCTGATAGAGCCTGGCTCTTGACTAAGTGATTATATGCTCCGTGAATATATATATATGACTGTGATCATATGATTACCTGCTTTGTGAATATATAAATTGTGTTATTGCATGCTGGAGTTGAGGCATGGTTTGAGTATTGAAAGAGCAGGGATTATGAATAATGTATGAATGCCATGGGCATGTTGTAGCACTACAAGTGGTTTATGATTACGGTGTGGTAAGATTTATTCCGTGGGAGAAAGCCCTTGATATGCTAATTATGATTAATGGATCAAGTTATTGACTGCAGATTGAATCAGCAGGTTTATATTCAAGGCAGATTATGAGGCCTGGTGATAGTTATACAGGGGCTGGGAGTTACAGCCAGGGTATTAGTTCTCCGTCTGCATCTGTGAATGTTCAGCAGACGCTTACAGATTTGAAATTAAGATTGCAGAGGCAGGAAGAAGAGATCAGGTATCTGAAGCAACAGCGGAGTCTATTGGGGAGTATCTCTTCTTTTCCTATGCCAGGGGTGGCATCAGTTTCAGCTCAGCCTAGGGTTGAGAACAGATGGGAATTTCTCTGTGGAAGATTCCTGAAGTTTTATCCTCCAATCTTTGAGGGAGGCCTAGATCCATTCAGAGCTGAGCAATGGATGGGCATGATCAGCTCCATTCTTGATAGTATGGGACTGGTGGGTCACGATAGGGTGATCTGTGCTACATGTGTATTGCGGGATGATGCCCGGACATGGTGGGAGGTAGTATCCCAGACACGAGACACAGCTGTGATGGACTGGAAAGAATTCAGGCAGCTGTTCAATGAGAAGTATTATTGTGATGTAGCTAAGACTGCCAAGATGAATGAGTTTCTGAATCTTATTCAGGGTAATGCATCAGTGACTGAGTATGTTACTGAATTTGATGAGTTGGCCAAGTTTTCCTTAAGCATGGTACCCACAGATGTAGCCCGAAAGGAAAGGTTTATTCAGGGGTTGAATCCTGGAATAGTTCAGGGCATTAGAGTTGCCCCAGTGCATGAAGTCTCTACCTATGCTCAGGTGGTAGAGAAGGCTCTTGCTGTTGAGAGTATAGTAGTTGGGAAGCAATGTGCTGGAGAGTATGGAGCTCAGATAGTGGTACCTCCACTTATTGGAGCAAGTAACACGGAAGGCCGGAAGACATATCCGGTATGCACTCGGTGCAAGAGGCATCACCTTGGAGTGTGCCGAGCAAAGGCCTGCTTCTTTTGCAGAATGTTTGGACATCGTAAGAAGAATTGCCCAGTGTGGAAGAAGGTTGAGCAAAGGGGGATAGACAGCTCGATTCCAACTTGAGTGTTTATTCCAGGGCAATCAGAGTCTGGGACTGAGACTAGTTCCTCGGGGACGACAGGTCAGTCTTCTAGTTCTGAGTTTTGAATTATGTTGTTCGGCTTTAGCGTCATGCTATTCTTTTGTTGGTATGTATATAGAGAAGGGTATATTGATGATATATGTAGATCACATGGTTATGTTGTGATGGGAAATGTAAGACGGTACTGGTAATCTAAGAGATGAGTTGGGTTATGAAAGGGACTCATTAGTGGTTTCCCTGAGTTAGTTATGACTGGCTTTGGTTTGACCCAGGTATGGATTGGTTAAGTAATTAAAGAGTGGTCTTGAATGGCAAGGAAAGTGCAGCAATTCTTGAGCTTGAAAGCGGAAAGTCTTGTGACAATTGACACTGTGCATGGATTTGATATGTTTATGATACCGGATGTGAGGGCTGGAGTTTGTGCAGGGAGGTGCATGGAACTCTTAGCTAGTGTGGTGGATACCACCTAGGTTGTGTTAGTGAGATCAGGACAGACTGGATTAGTCTGTGTGTTTTCAAATGTGTTTCCAGGTGGTCTGTCAGGCCTTCTTTTTATTAAAAGAAGATTAGAATGGTGATTGGTTTATTACCAGAGATGGAATCAGATGTAAACACTGTTTCGAGTGGCTCAGTGGGGTTATAAGAATTAAAGAGTTAGATGCTGAGTAAGATGGAATCTTGTAAGGTGGATCTTGGATCTGGTTAAGACCAGTTAGAAATCAGAGTGAGAAAATCAAGTAAAGGGTTGTGTTGGTATCGGATTGGAGCACTGCGAGTGCTGAGCATATCTTGAGAATTGTTTGATGCTAAGTGTTTGTGAATAAGATGTATAGCGCATTCAAGGGTAGATTAGAATGGGATTTATGATCGTCTCGAACGATGGTATAGTGGTGTTTTCTCTGCGGAGAATTGCCAAGAGTGAAGGGTGCCTTGGGGACAGGAGTGTCCATGGATAGTAAAGATATTGCAGGTGCCTTGGGGGGGAAAGTGCTAGGTCTTTATAGACCAGGATTAGTTTGAGGATTGTTATGACATCCTAGTGATAGAGAAAAGTGATGTTCTATGCGACATGTTGATTAGAGAATTTGACCAGAACTGGAATAGAGTTTCTGGTGGGCCAAGTGGCCAGTTTATTGTTTGAGATTATTATCTCGAGAAAGGTAAAAGGGAAAGATGGTTAAGTGAGCCACAAACGGGCAAGATTGAATGGAAAGCTTTAGCTGGATTAGCTAAAGGTTGTTTGGTGACAGACATGAGTTTATGGTGGTATAGAGATCGGATTTGGGATCCGATGGACATTGAGATTAACTGAGAGATTCCGGATGAATCTCACGCTATTCTTTTATTAGCTTCATTCAGGCATCGTGAAAGGGTTACATGATGTGAAAGCTTTATAGTGATGGCCTGAGATGAAGGGACATATATTAAGGCATGTGTAAAGTTCTTAACCTGTTAGCAGATCGAGGCAGAATATCAGGAAACAGCAAGGCCATTACAGCCTTTGGGTATTTTATGGTGGTAATAAGAGAGCATCGTGGTGAGTTTCGCGGTGGGATTCCCAGGTTGATGGATCGGTATGATTTGGCATTAAGACATTGTGGACTGGCAGTCCAAGTGAGTTTATTTTATCAGTAAGGATAGAGAGCCTTCGTGAACTCAAGGTCTATCTTATCAGATGAAGACTTTATTGTGACTTCCAGGTTTTGGAAGGGTTAGGAAGGTGATGAGTATATAAATGGAACTCAGTACAGATTATCACTCTCAGACTGGTGGTAAATCAGAGAGAGAGGGTTATCCAATTATTATTGGAGGAACATCTTATAAGATGAGTGAGGAAATATATATACATATCTGAGTCCTGAGGTGGTTCAGGGAAGTTATGAGATCGCTGGAGCTTGAATTTTGGTTGCTCATTTCTCAGAATAGACAGAACAGTATTATTGAACTGGAAGGTAGGAATGTGGAATTCCAAGTAGGAGAAGGTATTTTCTCTAAGGTATCACTATGGGAACTAAGACAAATTAAGCCCTAGTTTGTTTCAGCAGTTGGATCCTGATTAGGTCTGGATAGGGTGACTCTGAATCAGTTTTACTTTTGGCACTGGCAGTTGTATACAGTGAGTTATGTGCTTCCGTGCAGTGGGCATGGGACGAAGGAACTTATAAATTGAATTATGAGAATCTGAAGGTTAGGTTAAGTATTCCGGTAAGGAATAGCCAGTTCAGATTGTGACATAAGTAATGAGGTTCTGTTGAACGGAATGTACCTCGGGTTAAGGTAAGGCTATCGAAATACTGAAGTCAAGGAATGACTTAAGGAATTTGTGACAAGTAAGTGGAATTCTAGTTCCGAGCTGTTGAATAAATTTCGAGGACGAAATTTCTGTAAGGAGGGGATAGTTGTAATGCCCCAAATTTCCTAATAAGGTTTAGGACCTTGATTAGGAGGCCGGGAGGGCCATAATTGATTTATTATAGTATTTAATGATTATATGCATGATTACGTGAATTATATTGTTATATGATGGTGAATGCATGCATATGGGCACATATGTTAATTATGTGGGTAATTTGGTAATTTGGCCACTGTGGGCGTAATTGTATATTTTGGGTGCATGATTGTGATTAATTAATATAGCCACACTATAAGGTGGATTGGTTCGAGCTATCGACATGAGACGATCATGAGATGTAAGTGTTCGGTATAGTCATAACGGGTTTAAGTTCGGGGCTCGGGGTGAGTCTCGGGGTGAATTTAATGATTAGAGCATTACCGGGAATTAAAGGGTAATGGGATATGATTTATTGGTATTTGGGAATGTTGAGATTAGCGGGAATTGGTGAGCGTTAATTATAATTAACGGTATAGGTTGGAAATGACGAATTTACCCTTGGGAGTGTTTAGAAGCTTTTAAATTGGTCTAGGGGCATTATGGTCTTTTGACCTTAAGGATTTATATCAGATTTTGGGGGTTTGGAAGGCTGTAGAAACAGAGCAAAACAGAGCCTAACCTCATCCTTTCATCCTTTCTCTCCCGTACAAACTTTTCTTCATCCTTTTCTTTGAATTTTGAGAGCCACCTTGAGGAGTTAAGCTTGGAGATCAAAGGGGGAAGCTAGGGAACTTGTCACAGCCATTAAAGGGGATTCAAAACCGTGTTTGAGGTGAGTTCTAGTTATGAATTTAAGGTGTGCTCTGTTTTTTTGAGTTAAGTTTTGAGTTTCTTAAGTTTTTAAGCTTAGGATTGGACTTTGTGAATTTTTGAGTTTTTGGTTGGTTTGAGCTTCAGGTTTTGGTGGTTTTGGACCATTGAGAAGTTTGGTAATATTTATTTGATGATTTGGAGATGTTTAGATGGGTTTTTGGAAGGTTTTAGAAGTGGAAAAACGAAGAAAAATGGCTGGTGCGAAGTTGGGCCGCGGCCCTGTTCTTGGGCGCTGCGGCCCTAGCTTGAAGAAGGTGGTGGAGGCTCTGTCTGGGGGGCGCGCCGCGGCATGGTCCATGTAGGGCCGCGGCCCTTAAGGGAAAAAAAATACTAAATGGTGGTTTTTGTGATGGGAACTTAACTCTAAGGGCCTAGGATCGATCCTACTACCTAGTTGAGTGGGATTTGATATTCCGGATGCTTGGGTTGGGTTTGGAAGTATTTCATTACTCATTTTGATGAGGTTTTATATTTGGTTATGACTAGGTGACCGCTAATGGACTAGAAGTTGATCGTTCTCAAGGGTCATTCTTTTGATCGTTCTAGCTCGACTTTGAGGTTAGAAAACTGCACCCTGTGTATGTGTGACATGCATGGCTATTATGATGCATGTTGGTTGATTATTGAGTATGACATGCATGGCTATTATGATGCATGTGGGTTTTGGTGGTTTTCATGTAACCTTATTAGGAATTTGGCTCTGATACCAAGTTGTAACGCCCCAAACTCCAGGGACCGTTACGGTGTGCCTTGTAAACAGTGCTAAACTCGCTAATCGAGTCATTTGGCCAAAATCGTGTACTAAGTATGATTAGCGGTTTAGGGATTAAAAACTTTGGTTAGGATGTAACGTTTCACTAGAACGTTTAATTTATACATTGGGATCCCAAAAATAAAGTTTCAGAGTTTATTACAGAAAATATTTACAACAGGTCGTTCTAAGCGGCAAAACAGGGTTCAACCCTAGTTCCACTTTAAAACCTCGGCCGTGGCGGACGAGCAGCTGCATATGTACACGTCATCACCTAAGCTCTCCAACTCAAGGATGGTCCAGCTTCCTCTTGCCTTTACCTGCACCACGTAGCACCCGTGAGCCGAAGCCCAGCAAGAAAACACAGAATAACATGATATAATATCAACAATAACCATAGTAACCATTCAGGACTATCAGTCCAAGCAAATAGGTGACAATAGCCAAAAGTCACAATAATGAGCATCGCTCCTTCTAGCCATGTGACGATAGGGTCACCAAGGCTTAACTGATAAGTGATCTTTTCATAAGTTTGATTAGGACAGGTGCATGGTGATTAGTCACCAACATAACCTTCCTCACGACTCTAAAGTCGAAACTATGGACAACGTCCCTTAGCCATGTGACAAACGGTCACCGGGGTCATATACCTTGGCTATAGTCATCTGGTCGTAGACCAGGCAAGCGCTTATAGTTCTCATTGACCTTCCGGTCGGTCCAGCATTAATACCCCATACGAGTCATTCAATGCCGACCTTGATTGGATCCAATCTTTATTTGGCCCGGCGTTCACAACGCACTGCCACTTCTGACCCTTGGGTCGGTGAAACACGACCAGTGCTCAGCCCGTGGTGAACTTAACTAATAAGTCACAGCTTCACAGACGGATCTGACACCATTGTCGATTCTGACTAATAAGTCAACGCCATACACAGGTAAGCCATGCCACCAAACATATATCACATGTCTATTATCCATAAACAAGGTATTCAGCATGCTTACTTAACAGGTATTAGTACCATTAGGACTATGCATAAACACAGAGGTTCAAGCTCTGAACAATATCATACCCAGTATACAAAGCATGTCCTAATCACATGTTTCTCATGCATCATATGCAATATATCCTGCAATCAACGTGCATCAATACCAGCCATGCATGCCACGCTTAATAACCAACCAACATGCATCAAGAATAGCCATGCATGTCATACTCAATAATCAACCAACATGCATCATAATATCCATGCATGTCATACTCAATAATCAACCAACATGCATCATAATAGCCATGCATGTCACACATACATAGGGTGCAGTTTTCTTACCTCAAAGTCGAGCTAGAACGATCAAAAGAATGACCCTTGAGAACGATCAACTTCTAGTCCATTAGCGGTCACCTAGTCATAACCAAATATAAAACCTCATCAAAATGAGTAATTAAATACTTCCAAACCCAACCCAAGCCTCCAGAATATCAAATCCCACTCAACTAGGTAGTAGGATCGATCCTAGGCCCTTAGAGTTAAGTTCCCATCACAAAAACCACCATTTAGTATTTTTTTTCCCTTAAGGGCCGCGGCCCTACATGGACCATGCCACGGCGCGCCCCCCAGACAGAGCCTCCACCACCTTCTTCAAGCTAGGGCTGCGGCGCCCAAGAACAGGGCCGCGGCCCAACTTCGCACCAGCCATTTTTCTTCGTTTTTCCACTTCTAAAACCTTCCAAAAACCCATCTAAACATCTCCAAATCATCAAATAAATATTACCAAACTTCTCAATGGTCCAAAACCACCAAAACCTGAAGCTCAAACCAACCAAAAACTCAAAAATTCACAAAGTCCAATCCTAAGCTTAAAAACTTAAGAAACTCAAAACTTAACTCAAAAAAACAGAGCACACCTTAAATTCATAATGGGTTATGAAATATTGGAGTTTGAGGATATTGAGATTAGCGGGAAATGGGAAGCGTTAATTATAATTAACGGGTTTAGCGGAATGTACCAATTTTGCCCTTAGGGAGGCTTTGGAAGCTTAAGTTGACATAAGGGGTATTTTGGTCTTTTTAGGGGAGAATATATATGACTAAGTGACTTGAAGGCTGTAGAATAAAACAGAGTAAATCAGAGGTGATTTCTTTCCCTTCCCGTACCTTCTTTTCCTTCATCTTCCTTGTGAAATTTTGTGGGCTTGTTGAGGATTTGAGCTTGGAAGCCAAGCCTTGGTACCTTGGGAGAGTGTTTCATTGTTGAAGATCACCATAACGTGAGCTTAAGGTAAGCTTTTAGCCACTGGTTTTTACATATACTCTGTTTTCATTTTAGTTCTTAGATCATGAGTTTTGGTTGTGGAAAGTGTGAATCAAAGAGGGTTTTGATGTTAGTTTGATTGAGGTTTGATGTGAGTGAGCTAAGGGTGTTATTGGGGGTTTAATTACATGTTTGAAGGTGGTTCTATGTGGGTTTGAGGGGCAGGTTTGAGAGGAAGGAGCTCAGGGAGAAAACTGGTTCGAGTTTGGGTGTTCTTGCTTCCTGGGCTGGGTGCCGCGGCACGGCTTTAGCGTGCCGCGGCCCATGAGCGTCTGGCAGAAGGGGGGGGCTTTCTGTTTGGGGCGCGCCGCGGCACGGCTTTTGAGGGCCGCCACCCATAGGGCCAAAATTGCTAAAAGGTGAAGTGTTACCATTCCAAGTCAGCTCACTTTCTACCAGTGAGGACTACTTATACCGTTGATCAGTATGCAAATCTCTATGTGAGAGAGATCGTGCGCCTTCATGGAGCTCCTAGGTCGATCGTGTCGGATCGGGACCCTACATTCACTTCCAAGTTTTGGAAGAGTTTACAGACAGCCATGGGTACACGACTGAAGTTCAGTACAGCTTATCATCCTCAGACAGATGGGCAATCTGAGAGGACGATCCAGATACTGGAAGACATGCTGCGAGCATGTGTGCTAGACTTCGGTGGATCATGAAGTAAGTATCTGCCTTTGATAGAGTTCTCCTATAATAACAGTTATGAGTCTACCATTGGTGTTGCACCTTATGAGATGTTATATGGTAGGAAGTGTAGATCCCCCATTCATTGGGATGAGACAGGTGAAAGGAGATACTTAGGTCCTGAGGCGGTTCAGAGGACCAATGAGGCTATTGATAAGATTAGAGCTCGGATGCTTACTTCTCAGAGTAGACAGAAGAGCTATGCGGATCCCAAACGCAGGAACGTGGAGTTCCAGGTAGGAGACTATGTCTTCCTTAGAGTCTCGCCATGGAAAGGGGTGAGAAGGTTTGGGAAGAAAGGCAAGCTGAGTCCCAGGTTTGTAGGTCCATTTGAGATCCTGGAGAGGATTGGTCAAGTGGCTTACAGGCTAGCTTTGCCTCCGGCGTTGTTGGCCGTGCATAATGTGTTTCATGTATCCGCTCTTCGGAGGTATGTATCTGATGAGAGACATGTCTTGAGTTATGAAGATCTGGAGCTTGAACCAGATCTCTCCTTTGAGGAGCAGCCTGTTCAGATACTTGATCAAAAGGATAAAGTCCTCAGGAACAAGACGATACCTTTGGTTAAGGTATTGTGGAGGAACAGCAAGGTCGAGGAGGCGACCTGGGAGCTGGAGTCTGATATGCGGAGTCAGTATCCCGAACTGTTCAGGTAAATTTCGAGGACGAAATTTCTGTAAGGAGGGGATAGTTGTAATGCCCCGGATTCCCTATTATGGTTAATGGCCGGATTAGTAGGCCGGGAGGGCCATAACTGTTTAATTATGCCATTAAATGTGTTTATGCATGTTTATGAGAATTATATTATCATATGATGTTCAATGCATGTTTGTGAGTCCACATTTGTTTACAGGGGTATTATGGTAATTTGGCCCGTTGAGGGTATAATTGAATATTTGTATGTGTGATAATGATATATTGTGAGACCACATGATAATGTGGTTTGGTTCGAGTATTCCGACATGAGACGATCGTTAAACGTGAAATAGCCATGCATGCATCATAATAGCCATGCATCATAATGTGGATTGGTTCGAGCTATCGGCATGAGACGATCATGAGATGTAAGTGTTCGGTCTAGTCATAACAGGTTTAGGTTCGGGGCTCGGGGTGAGTCTCGGGGTGAATTTAATGATTAGAGCATTACCGGGAATTAAAGGGTAATGGGATATGATTTATTGGTATTTGGGAATGTTGAGATTAGCGGGAATTGGAGAGCGTTAATTATGATTAACGGTATAGGTTGAAAAGGACGATTTTACCCTTGGGAGTGCTTGGAAGCCTTTAAATGACCTAGGGGCATTTAGGTCATTTGGCTTGGATATACATGAGGTTTAGTAGGCTGTAGAAACAGAGCAAAATAGAGCCCAACCTCATCCTTACTTCCTTTCTCTCCCGTACAAACTTTCCTTCATCCTTTTCTTTGAATTTTGAGAGCCACCTTGAGGAGTTAAGCTTGGAGATCAAAGGGGGAAGCTAGGGAACTTGTCATGGCCATTAAAGGGGATTCAAAACCGTGTTTGAGGTGAGTTCTAGTTATGAATTTAAGGTGTGCTCTGTTTTTTTTAGTTAAGTTTTGAGTTTCTTAAGTTTTTAAGCTTAGGATTGGACTTTGTGAATTGTTGAGTTTTTGGTTGGTTTGAGCTTCAGGTTTTGGTGGTTTTGGACCATTGAGAAGTTTGGTAATATTGATTTGATGATTTGGAGATGTTTAGATGGGTTTTTGGAAGGTTTTAGAAGTGGAAAAACGAAGAAAAATGGCTGGTGCGAAGTTGGGCCGCGGCCCTGTTCTTGGGCGCCGCGGCCCTAGCTTGAAGAAGGTGGTGGAGGCTCTGTCTGGGGGGCGCGCCGCGGCATGGTCCATGTAGGGCCGCGGCCCTTAAGGGAAAAAAAATACTAAATGGTGGTTTTTGTGATGGGAACTTAACTCTAAGGGCCTAGGATCGATCCTACTACCTAGTTGAGTGGGATTTGATATTCCGGATGCTTGGGTTGGGTTTGGAAGTATTTCATTACTCATTTTGATGAGGTTTTATATTTGGTTATGACTAGGTGACCGCTAATGGACTAGAAGTTGATCGTTCTCAAGGGTCATTCTTTTGATCGTTCTAGCTCGACTTTGAGGTAAGAAAACTGCACCCTGTGTATGTGTGACATGCATGGCTATTATGATGCATGTTGGTTGATTATTGAGTATGACATGCATGGCTATTATGATGCATGTTGGTTTTGGTGGTTTTCATGTAACCTTATTAGGAATTTGGCTCTGATACCAAGTTGTAACGCCCCAAACTCCAGGGACCGTTACGGTGTGCCTTGTAAACAGTGCTAAACTCGCTAATCGAGTCATTTGGCCAAAATCGTGTACTAAGTATGATTAGCGGTTTAGGGATTAAAAACTTTGGTTAGGATGTAACGTTTCACTAGAACGTTTAATTTATACATTGGGATCCCAAAAATAAAGTTTCAGAGTTTATTACAGAAAATATTTACAACAGGTCGTTCTAAGCGGCAAAACAGGGTTCAACCCTAGTTCCACTTTAAAACCTCGGCCGTGGCGGACGAGCAGCTGCATATGTACACGTCATCACCTAAGCTCTCCAACTCAAGGATGGTCCAGCTTCCTCTTGCCTTTACCTGCACCACGTAGCACCCGTGAGCCGAAGCCCAGCAAGAAAACACAGAATAACATGATATAATATCAACAATAACCATAGTAACCATTCAGGACTATCAGTCCAAGCAAATAGGTGACAATAGCCAAAAGTCACAATAATGAGCATCGCTCCTTCTAGCCATGTGACGATAGGGTCACCAAGGCTTAACTGATAAGTGATCTTTTCATAAGTTTGATTAGGACAGGTGCATGGTGATTAGTCACCAACATAACCTTCCTCACGACTCTAGAGTCGAAACTATGGACAACGTCCCTTAGCCATGTGACAAACGGTCACCGGGGTCATATACCTTGGCTATAGTCATCTGATCATAGACCAGGCAAGCGCTTATAGTTCTCATTGACCTTCCGGTCGGTCCAGCATTAATACCCCATACGAGTCATTCAATGCCGACCTTGATTGGATCCAATCTTTATTTGGCCCGGCGTTCACAACGCACTGCCACTTCTGACCCTTGGGTCGGTGAAACACGACCAGTGCTCAGCCCGTGGTGAACTTAACTAATAAGTCACAGCTTCACAGACGGATCTGACACCATTGTCGATTCTGACTAATAAGTCAACGCCATACACAGGTAAGCCATGCCACCAAACATATATCACATGTCTATTATCCATAAACAAGGTATTCAGCATGCTTACTTAACAGGTATTAGTACCATTAGGACTATGCATAAACACAGAGGTTCAAGCTCTGAACAATATCATACCCAGTATACAAAGCATGTCCTAATCACATGTTTCTCATGCATCATATGCAATATATCCTGCAATCAACGTGCATCAATACCAGCCATGCATGCCACGCTTAATAACCAACCAACATGCATCAAGAATAGCCATGCATGTCATACTCAATAATCAACCAACATGCATCATAATAGCCATGCATGTCATACTCAATAATCAACCAACATGCATCATAATAGCCATGCATGTCACACATACACAGGGTGCAGTTTTCTTACCTCAAAGTCGAGCTAGAACGATCAAAAGAATGACCCTTGAGAACGATCAACTTCTAGTCCATTAGCGGTCACCTAGTCATAACCAAATATAAAACCTCATCAAAATGAGTAATGAAATACTTCCAAACCCAACCCAAGCCTCCGGAATATCAAATCCCACTCAACTAGGTAGTAGGATCGATCCTAGGCCCTTAGAGTTAAGTTCCCATCACAAAAACCACCATTTAGTATTTTTTTTCCCTTAAGGGCCGCGGCCCTACATGGACCATGCCGCGGCGTGTGGCGTGCTGCCCCTTTGGCACACCCACATGGGGCCATTTTGTAATGCCTTGGTGCTTGATCATTAGTCAAGTCTTGCACCAAGCAACCTCATGGGATAGGGTAGTGGCAGTTTTGTAATATTGCATATGTCTCCCAGACAAAAATCATATATGTTCCTGGGAAGACTTTATTTCCCTAGAAGGCTCCTTAGGGGGAGGTGACCTGGTGACTTAGGGAAGCACCATGGCCATCAGCAGATAGGGGCCAAAGCTGTGTACTCCCTTGCCCTATCAAGGCTATATATTAATGAAATAACATTTATCCATACTTGCCCCTGTGTACTTCCTTGTTGCTTATGTGTTACTTGTTTGTTACCTTCGTTGGGCCTTTGTGTGCCACTTGCCTTGTTGTGTGCTTTGTGTTGTGTGGACGTTCCTAGGAATGACTTGCTTTGTGCTTGCTCATACTTCGTTATTGCCCGTTGCATGTCCGAGACGTGTATGTGGCTAACCGCTGAGTTTGTTTGCCTGTAGGTGTGTGTTGTAGGCTGACTTGCTAGCTTGAAGAGTCTGCAAGTGCCGCACGTTCCGTCTAGTTGGAATCCCCAAATAGCCGGCCCGTGACAGTTGGTATCAGAGCCAAGTTAGAAAGCGCTTGGCAAAAACACACTATGGTGAACCACACTCAGAGGATCGAAGCTCTTGAGAAGCGAGTTGGGGAACTGGATGGCCTGGACGAGAGAGTCAGGGATCTTTCCTTTGCAAGTCAGGACTCGGGTTCGTCTGATGCATACAATCGCATAGCTGCGTTGGAGAAGGAGAATGATGTTCTTCTATCCAGAATTATCGCGTTGGAGAAAAGAAACACTCCAACAAGTACTTCTGTTTCCCCGCGGTGGGAAGAGCGCATCGCGGCAGTGGAGCGCATGCTAAAGGAACAAGAAGTTTCAATAAATGACACGACGGAAGATTGCAGGGAGGCAGTCAGTGTACTCAGAGAAGAAATGGCTGAGCTGTCTGCCAAAGTAAACCTAACCATGCGAGCGGTTGGGAATGCCGCTGCAACAGGGCCGATGGGTATGGAATATGGCCGAGCCAAAGTACCCGAGCCGAGGCCCTATAATGGGGCCAGAGATGCAAAGGATTTGGAGAATTTCCTCTTTGACATGGAACATTACTTTAGAGTCGTGCGGGCCGATTCGGAAGATGGAAAGGTCGCCATGGCTACCATGTATTTGTCGGGGGATGCCAAAGTGTGGTGGAGGACCAAATATGATGATATAGAGAATGGCAGGTGTACCATCACATCTTGGGCGGACCTGAAGAGGGAATTAAAGACGCAGTTTCTGCCAGAAAATGTAGCTTACATAGCTCGTCGCCAGTTACGAGAGCTTAAACAAGTCGGGACAGTCCGAGAGTATGTAAAGAGATTTTCGGGACTGATGCTCGATATTAAAGACATGTCCGAAGTGGACAGGCTCTTCTGCTTCCTCGAGGGACTGAAACCGTGGGCCAAGCAAGAACTTCAAAGACAGCGGGTGACTGATCTAGCCACCGCTCAAGCTGCTGCCGAACGCTTAACAGACTACACTCCGGAGAGTAGCCTGCCGAAAAAGGCTACCCCTCCAACCAGCTCAAGTAGCGTCGGGAGTAAGAAGTTTGGGAAGTCCTGGCAGGGCAAGAGTGGGGGAGAGAAGAGGACAGCTGAGTCCAATTCTTCCAGTGGGACAGATGCTGCTGTAGGGAAGAAGCCGCTAGCTTGTTGGATTTGCAAAGGCCCACACAAGTCGGCAGTATGCAAATTCCGGGGCCAGATAAATGCCTTCATTGGCCAAGAACAACAGGGTGAAGGAGAAGAGGAAGAAGAAGAGTACGCGCACATGGGCGCTGTCCGCCTGTTGAACGCTCTCAAGAAGCATGGCGAGAAAGGGAAGAAGACCCTGGGGAAAGGGCTAATGTTCGTGGATGCCGCTATCAATGGCAAGCCTGCCAAAAGCGTGATGATTGATACTGGCGCCACCCACAACTTCATCTCTGAACTCGAAGCAAAGCGACTGGGACTAAAGCTGGAGAAAGATGCAGGCCGCATGAAGGCGGTCAACTCCAAAGCCTTGGCCACATCTGGCGTGGCTAATGGGGTAAAAGTGAAGATCGACACGTGGGAAGGGCAGACTGATTTGGTGGTCGTCCATATGGACGACTTCGATGTAGTTTTGGGAATGGACTTTCTAACCGAGAAAGGTGCCATTCCAATTCCTGCCACTGGAAGCTTACTCATAATGGGAGAGACTCCTTCAACGGTACCTGCAAAGGTGAAGCCACCCCCTGCTGTGAAGCTTCTATCAGCTTTACAGTTCAAGAAGGGTGTGAGGAAGTAGGAGCCGACTTATGTAGCTGTGCCCACCGTGTTCGAAGAAGTAGTGGAAGAAATTGTTCCACTAGAAATTACGAGGGTCTTGAAGGTGTATGGGGATGTGATGCCAGATAAACTCCCCAAAGCCTTGCCACCAAAGAGGGGGATTGATCACCAGATAGAGCTGGTGCCTGGAGCGAAACCTCCAACAAAAGCGCCATACAGAATGGCACCCCCTGAGCTAGAAGAATTGAGGAAGCAATTAAAAGAGCTATTGGAGGCAGGCTTCATCAGACCGTCGAAGGCGCCATATGGCGCACCGGTGCTATTCCAGAAGAAGCACGATGGGAGCTTGAGACTGTGCATCGACTATAGGGCTCTCAATAAGGTGACAGTTCGCAACACATACCCCATTCCTCTAATCGATGATTTGTTCGACCAACTAAGTGGAGCCAAATACTTCACAAAGTTGGACTTGAGATCGGGCTATTATCAGGTGAGGATTGCAGATGGGGATGAACCAAAGACTACGTGTGTTACTCGATACGGAGCATTTGAGTTTCGAGTAATGCCGTTTGGGTTGACAAATGCACCTGCTACCTTCTGTACACTAATGAACCAAGTATTCCACGAGTATCTAGATAAGTTCGTGGTGGTGTACTTGGATGACATCGTGGTTTATAGCGCCACGATAGAATAGCATCAAGAACACTTGGCTCAAGTGTTTCAGAAGTTGAGAGAGAACCAGCTATATGTGAAGCGAGAGAAATGCTCGTTTGCACAGGAGAGCATCAAGTTCTTAGGCCACGTGGTGGAACGTGGCCGTATTCGTATGGATCTGGAGAAGGTGAGGGCAATCCAGGAATGGAAAGCCCCCACAAACGTGAAAGAACTCCGCTCCTTCTTGGGCCTAGCCAACTACTATAGAAGATTTGTGGACGGCTACTCAAGAAGGGCGACACCCTTGACCGAGCTTCTGAAAAAGGGTGTGATTTGGGCGTGGACTGACAAGTGTGCTGAAGCGTTCAGAAGTTTGAAAGAAGCCATGATGAAGGATCCTGTTCTTGCCTTGCCAACTATTAGCAAGCCCTTCGAAGTACAGACAGATGCATCAGATTATGCTCTGGGAGGGGTACTAGTACAAGAGGACCACCCAGTCGCATACGAAAGTCGCAAGCTGTCTGAAGCTGAGAGGAGGTATACTGCCCAGGAGAAGGAGCTCCTCACAGTTATACATTGCTTGCGAGTGTGGAGGCATTACTTGCTGGGGTCAAAGTTCGTGGTGAAGACGGATAATGCAGCTGTGAGTCATTTCCTTACTCAGCCGAAGCTGACCCCTAAGCAGGCTCGATGGCAGGAGTTTGTGGCGGAATTCGACTTCCGTTTTGAGCACAGGGCAGGACGCTTGAACCAGGCAGCTGATGCCTTGAGTCGTAAAGCGGAGTTGGCGACTCTAAAGATCATGGCTAGTTTGTCGGCTAGCGTGGTGAACACTCCACTCAAGGAACGCATTAAAGAAAACCTAGAAAAAGACCCAGTTGTCAGGACCATCCTGAAGCTCGTAAAAGAAGGCAAGACTCGCCAGTTCTGGGTGGAGGACGACCTTCTGTGGGCTAAAGGGGGGCGCTTGTATGTTCCAAAAGCTGGAGATTTGCGAAGGACATTACTAAGCGAGTATCATGACACTCTGTGGGCAGGTCATCCAGGGTGGCAGAGAACCCATGCCCTCTTGAAGCAGGGATACTACTGGCCACAAATGCGGGACGATGTAGTGGAGTACACCAAGACCTGTCTGGTCTGCCAGCAAGACAAGGTCGATAGGAACAAGACACCTGGGTTGTTGGAGCCCTTGCGAGTCCCAAGCCGACCGTGGGAGAGCGTGTCGCTTGACTTTATCACCAGTCTTCCGAAGACAGGAGATTTAAGTGCGATTTTGGTGGTCGTGGATAGATTCTCGAAGTATGCAACATTCATCCCAGTGTCGAAGTACTGTTCGGCAGAAGAGACAGCCAGACAATTTTTCAAACATATTGTCAAATATTGGGGAGTGCCCCAGAACATAGTCAGTGACCGAGATGGAAGATTCACGGGGACGTTTTGGTCCGAATTATTCAATCTCTTGGGGTCACAACTGAATATTTCCTCGAGCTACCATCCGCAGACAGATGGGCAGACAGAAAGATTCAACGGGATGTTGGAAGAGTACTTGCGCCACTTTGTCAATGCCAATCAGAAGAATTGGCCGTAACTACTCGATGTAGCTCAATTTTGTTTCAACTCTCAAAAGAGTTCTTCGTCGAATAAGAGCCCTTTTGAAGTTGTTAATGGACAGCAACCACTATTACCCCACACAGTGGACGAATATCGCGGTCGGAACCCGCGAGCCTTTCACTTCACCAAAGACTGGAAGAAGACAACAGAGATTGCTCGAGCTTATCTAGAGAAAGCCTCAAGAAGAATGAAGAAGTGGGCAGATCAGAAGCGCAGACCACTGGAGTTCAAAGCAGGTGACTTAGTGTTAATCAAGCTGCGGCCCGAACAGTTGAGATTCCGAGGGGACAAAGACATCAGACTCGTCCGCAAGTACGAGGGTCCAGTCTCAGTCATCTCAAAAGTTGGCCTAACTTCATACAAAGTCGACCTACCCGCTTGGATGAAGATACACCCGGTCCTTCACGTCAGCAACTTAAAGCCGTATCATGAAGATCCAGCCAATCCAGAGCGCAACCAGTCAACCAGAGGAGGAGTCAGTGTTCAGCCAAGGAGCAAGCGTCAACCTGAAGAAATCCTGGCGGAAAGAACGGTCACCACTGACCGTAAAAAGCATAAGGAATATCTGGTAAAATGGAAGGGGCTCGCTGATGACGAAATCAGCTGGGAAAGGGCGGAAGACTTGAAGAAGCTCACGCAGAAGATTGAAGATCTACAAGCTACTTCGTCGAGGGCGCCGAAAGATTAAGTGGGGGAGAGTGTGGCGTGCTGCCCCTTTGGCACACCCACATGGGGCCATTTTGTAATGAGCATGCCTTGGTGCTTGATCATTAGTCAAGTCTTGCACCAAGCAACCTCATGGGATAGGGTAGTGGCAGTTTTGTAATATTGCATATGTCTCCCAGACAAAAATCATATATGTTCCTGGGAAGACTTTATTTCCCTAGAAGGCTCCTTAGGGGGAGGTGACCTGGTGACTTAGGGAAGCACCATGGCCATCAGCAGATAGGGGCCAAAGCTGTGTACTCCCTTGCCCTATCAAGGCTATATATTAATGAAATAACATTTATCCATACTTGCCCCTGTGTACTTCCTTGTTGCTTATGTGTTACTTGTTTGTTACCTTCGTTGGGCCTTTGTGTGCCACTTGCCTTGTTGTGTGCTTTGTGTTGTGTGGACGTTCCTAGGAATGACTTGCTTTGTGCTTGCTCATACTTCGTTATTGCCCGTTGCATGTCCGAGATGTGTATGTGGCTAACCGCTGAGTTTGTTTGCCTGTAGGTGTGTGTTGTAGGCTGACTTGCTAGCTTGAAGAGTCTGCAAGTGCCGCACGTTCCGTCTAGTTGGAATCCCCAAATAGCCAGCCCGTGACACGGCGCGCCCCCCAGACAGAGCCTCCACCACCTTCTTCAAGCTAGGGCCGCGGCGCCCAAGAACAGGGCCGCGGCCCAACTTCGCACCAGCCATTTTTCTTCGTTTTTCCACTTCTAAAACCTTCCAAAAACCCATCTAAACATCTCCAAATCATCAAATAAATATTACCAAACTTCTCAATGGTCCAAAACCACCAAAACCTGAAGCTCAAACCAACCAAAAACTCAAAAATTCACAAAGTCCAATCCTAAGCTTAAAAACTTAAGAAACTCAAAACTTAACTCAAAAAAACAGAGCACACCTTAAATTCATAACTAGAACTCACCTCAAACACGGTTTTGAATCCCCTTTAATGGCTGTGACAAGTTCCCTAGCTTCCCCCTTTGATCTCCAAGCTTAACTCCTCAAGGTGGCTCTCAAAATTCAAAGAAAAGGATGAAGGAAAGTTTGTACGGGAGAGAAAGGATGAAAGGATGAGGTTAGGCTCTGTTTTGCTCTGTTTCTACAGCCTTCCAAACCCCCAAAATCTGATATAAATCCTTAAGGTCAAAAGACCATAATGCCCCTAGACCAATTTAAAAGCTTCTAAACACTCCCAAGGGTAAATTCGTCATTTCCAACCTATACCGTTAATTATAATTAACGCTCACCAATTCCCGCTAATCTCAACATTCCCAAATACCAATAAATCATATCCCATTACCCTTTAATTCCCGGTAATGCTCTAATCATTAAATTCACCCCGAGACTCACCCCGAGCCCCGAACTTAAACCTGTTATGACTATACCGAACACTTACATCTCATGATCGTCTCATGTCGATAGCTCGAACCAATCCACCTTATAGTGTGGCTATATTAATTAATCACAATCATGCACCCAAAATATACAATTACGCCCACAGTGGCCAAATTACCAAATTACCCACATAATTAACATATGTGCCCATATGCATGCATTCACCATCATATAACAATATAATTCACGTAATCATGCATATAATCATTAAATACTATAATAAATCAATTATGGCCCTCCCGGCCTCCTAATCAAGGTCCTAAACCTTATTAGGAAATTTGGGGCATTACAACTATCCCCTCCTTACAGAAATTTCGTCCTCGAAATTTATTCAACAGCTCGGAACTAGAATTCCACTTACTTGTCACAAATTCCTTAAGTCATTCCTTGACTTCAGTATTTCGATAGCCTTACCTTAACCCGAGGTACATTCCGTTCAACAGAACCTCATTACTTATGTCACAATCTGAACTGGCTATTCCTTACCGGAATACTTAACCTAACCTTCAGATTCTCATAATTCAATTTATAAGTTCCTTCGTCCCATGCCCACTGCACGGAAGCACATAACTCACTGTATACAACTGCCAGTGCCAAAAGTAAAACTGATTCAGAGTCACCCTATCCAGACCCAATCAGGATCCAACTGCTGAAACAAACTAGAGCTTTGTACGCCCTGGATTTCCCACGGGCTGTTTAGCAGGACGATCCTCGGACTAAACATGATTTAGCCCGAGGCTCCCACAGGCCAGAGGCTTTATCTTCAGGACGGGCCCTTTCTAGCTCGAGGGGAGGGAGTTTCCTGCTCCTTCTTGTTGTTCCAGGAGCTGGGAACAACATCCGACGACCACTGAAGGATCAGCTCGGGTTATGGATTGCTCCGGTAGCGAGCTTCTCAAGAAGCTCTGACCCTATGGGAGGTCAACACGCAAGATAAACGTGCATAATCCTGCCATCACGTGTCCGATATCCCCCTGACTTCTCGGACACGCCGCAGGAACGTGCGTATTCAGACACCCACGGATGGGTTGGGCCGTGCGGCCCATTATCTCCTTCCATACTGATTAGACCACACTTGTGTGTCAGGTTTAGGAAGTAATCATGAATATCACAGACTTGATATGACAAATGGTAAGGTCACGGGATGACCTCCCTACCAATTTCCAGGTGCCTTCTCCTATAAATATGGAGACCCTGGGAATTGATAGAGGTTGGAAAAAATAGTCTTGTAAGAACTATATATTTTGTAAACCAATTACCCAGAAAAGATCAATAATATTGACTAGTGGAGTAGAAGGATTTTAACCTTCGAACCACTTAAAAAACGTGTTTAGGGTCACCTAGTTCTTCTCACAAAGATTTCATATCTGCGGCGGTTCTACTTTTAAGTACTAATCTCTTTCTCTTCTTCTCTTAATTACCTGTTGCCGAAGAACCGCGTCAACAGTTTGGTGCTTTCATTGAGAGCGAATCTAATTAGTATTACCACAAACATACAACTATGGTGACCACTCGATCCAAACATGGCAACGAGACAGAACAGCATGATGGGCAGGAGGCCCGCCATGTTGCCCTCCCCGAGGAGCAAGTTCCTGAAGTCCAGCAAAGGCCAGGAAAGCAGCCGGCCGGCCAAGACGACACTGGTAGTTCGACGCCCCGGCCGCCTAATCCGAATCAAGGTTATTATACTGCGGTGGAGATGGAGAATGCTCAACTGAGGAGCCAGCTAGCAGCAGCTGGTCAGCAAATCCAGGATATTCTGAGTCGACTACCCCCTCTCACAACCAACGGTAACGTTGGAGAGAGGCAAGGCGAGGCTCCTAAGTCTCGCCGGAGTAATCGATCCAGGTATAGCCGTTCGGGTAGACTCCCTGCAGCCAACTCCACCCCTTCATCACGCCATCAAGAGGCGAACTTCAGGGAAATGCCTCAGACCGAACCGCAGCGATACAGCCGTTCGGTTAGGACATCAACCCCTAGCTCTCAGCCTTCCTCGAGGACACCCGGAAGAGATAGGGGAAATTCCCAAAGGAGGGCCGAGGAGATCCGGAGACGTCAGCCCGTCCCCGAAGAACGTCCAGTTCCTCGTCCGAATCGCCCAGCGCGAAACCATCAAGCTGGCAGGGCCGAGAGGCCCCCACCAAATTTAGTCCGTCCAGACGGCACTAGGATCGCCTCTCCGGTCAGACATCCTCCCTCTCCCATCAGATATCCGTCCCCTCAAACCATCCGAGACATCCCAGCCTACATAAATAGTAGGAGAGACCCGCCATCGGCCGGGCCTTCCCGGCGCAGCAGGGTGCCGGGGGAAGGATCAGGTCGGAGCCGCCAAAGACGCACATCGAGCCTGTCCAGCAGGAGTCACAGGACCGGTAGTGCACGGAGTGATCTTTCAGGAGGAGACCTGCGACAGCGACTAAGTTCAGCACAAAGTCACCATAATACCCATGGAGGCGACCTTCGAGATCGCCTCAACTCTCACAGAGAGGATCGAGTTAGGGATGGTAGCCAGGCCCGCTCAGTTGGGGTCCGATCCGAAGTACGTAATGGCGGGAATGCCCCAAATGACCTATCTCCAGATAGGAGGGGCAATAACCCGCCTAATATGTACAACGGGTCCGGAGCTGTTGAACAGCCCCGGAATAACCCAGGATCTCAGGACAAAACCTTAGAGCGCTTAACTCAAATGGAGGAGCTGATGAAGAAGCTCCTGTCAGAGAAAGAAAAAGACGAATATGATTCAGGGGATGAGATGGAGCTCTTCGCCCCCAACATAGCAGCAACGGCATACCCTTCTGGCTTTCGTATGCCTCACTTGTCAAAGTTCAACGGGGATGGAGACCCATCTGACCACTTAGGGATGTTCAACACCCTAATGATGGCTCATAACATCGGGCCAGAGCTTCGTTGCTTGATCTTTCCTTCCACCCTAACTGGACCTGCCAGGCAGTGGTTCAAACAAAGTAAAAGGCAGTCAATCAGCTCCTGGAAGACCTTTTCGGCTGACTTCAAGAGGGCATTCCGCGCCTCTCAGGCCGCCAGGGTCCAGGCCGACTCCCTAGCTAACGTGAGACAGCAACCTGGAGAAACGCTAAAAGCCTACTTGAGCAGATTTGCAAATGTCGCTGCTCGAGCCAGAGATGCCGACGACAGCTCCAAACTCATGGCTATGAGGACCGGGATCCTAGTAGGCGGAGATCTGTGGAAGGATATTCAAAGGAGGGGGGTCAGCTCAGTTAGTGAATTCCTCAACAGAGCCCAAGAATGGATAAACTTGGAGGAAGCTAAAGCTTCAGCCGCGGGGACCAGCCAGGTCCTCGAGAAGCCCGCTGGGGCGGGAACAGAGATCGTAGTAGCGACTCCCGACGTCACGCAGAGCAACCAGCCCGGTGGCGGCAAAAGAAAAGGAAATGGTGAAAACGTCCAGCACGGTCAAAAGAAGAATAAGTCCGTGGATAAATTCAAGCCCGTGTTCACAGCGTATACCGAGCTCACCCAAACCAGAGAGAATATTTTCCTGGCCAACGCTACGCGAGTCCCCTGGAAAAGACCGGAGCCAATAAAGCACCCTAAGGGAAAGAGAGACGCTTCCAAATTCTGCCGTTTTCATAACGACGTCGGGCACAATACCGACGACTGCAGGCACCTCAAAGATGAAATCGAGACTCTCATCCGAGCAGGTCCGTTGGCGCAATACTCGCGGAACAGGGTCCCCACAGGTCGATCCGCTCCGGAGATCCCAGCTAGTCAACCTGGACCTCGAGTAGATCAGGACGTCCCTCCCCCCGTGGTCGAGGGAGAGATTTCCACCATCTCGGGAGGGCCACACATGGCTGGCACGAGCAGAGGCGCCCAGAAGAGGTACATAAATGAGTTGAAGGCCCACAATGGAGGGGAGTTCGTCCCGGAACAGCGTCAATCAAAACAACAAAGGTTAGAGAAACAACCAGTCACTTTCACGGAGGAGGACGCGGGCCATGTCCAGTTCCCTCATAACGATCCCTTGGTCGTAGCAGTCCAGCTCGCCAACCGGAGAGTAAGGAGGGTGTAAGTGGACAATGGGAGCTCGGTGAATCTCCTATTCCGTTCAACCTTAGAAAAAATGGGTCTGACCGTCTCCGAGCTAAAGGCAACCTCGATGATGCTATATGGTTTTTCAGGCGAAGGGTCAGCAGCGATAGGAACGATCGAGCTGGTGATCACCCTAGGCGACGAGTCCCGAACAGTGTCCAAACTGCTCGAATTCGTAGTCATTGACTGCTCCGCTGCCTACAATGCAATTTTGGGCCGACCAACGCTCGTTGCTTTCGAAGCCATCACATCCGTCCGGCACCTCGCCATGAAGTTCCCTACTTCGACAGGGGTCTGCACTATCAAGGGCGATCAGCTCGCTGCCAGGGAATGCTACAGCATTTCCATGAAGGGAAAATCTAAACCCGGGCAGGTGGCGATGGCCATTCAGGATGAAGAGGAATCGCAGGGACCCAAGGCGGCCCCTGAGATTGAAAAACCTCGGGTTTCCGAAGACGAAAAGCTCGCCTTAAGCGAGGACATTGACCCCCGAGTAGGCGAGGACAGGTCCGAGCTCCAAGCTATTGAAGATCTCGAGGAGGTAGGCATCGATGAACAAAACCCTTCACGGACGGTGAAGCTCGGAAAGAACCTCTGCGATAGAAGAAAGGCGGATCTGACCGCGTTTCTGAAAAAGAACCTAGACGTATTCGCATGGTCGCACGAGGACATGATAGGGATCAGTCCGAGTGTAATCATGCACACGCTCCACCTAGACAAAAGCGTCCCTGCAAAGTCTCAAAAGCAGAGGCGTTTAGGGACAACCCGAGCCGAGGCCCTTGAAGAAGAAGTGGCCCGGCTCAAGAAATGTGGCTTTATCCGCGAAGCCAGATTTCCCGTTTGGGTTGCCAATCCCGTGTTAGTTCCAAAGCCCAATGGCAAGTGGCGGACCTGTATTGATTTTTCCGACCTGAATAAAGCCTGCCCCAAGGATTGCTTTCCGTTGCCGAGGATCGATCAACTGGTGGATGCCACGGCGGGGCACGAGCTCATGTCCTTCATGGACGCGTACTCGGGCTACAATCAGATCGCGATGAATCCAGCAGACCAGGATCACACCAGCTTCATGACCCCGACTAATGTCTATTGCTATAAGGTCATGCCGTTCGGTCTAAAGAACGCCGGAGCTACCTACCAAAGGCTGGTAAATAGAATGTTCGCGGATCAGATCGGGAAGAACATGGAAGTGTACGTCGATGATATGCTTGTCAAGTCAAAGACTGCCACTAACCACGTTGCCGACCTGGAAGAATGTTTTAACATACTGCGAGAATATGGCATGAGGCTCAATCCTCAGAAATGCACTTTCGGTGTCGCATCGGGGAAGTTCTTGGGTTTCATAGTCAATACCCGAGGAATCGAGGCAAATCCCGACAAGATCAGGTCACTGCTCGAGCTTCCATCCCCCAGGTCGCGGAAAGATGTCCAAGGACTCACAGGAAGGGTGGCGGCGCTGAACCGGTTCATTTCCAAATCGACCGACAAGTGCCTGCCTTTCTACAACCTGCTCCGCGGAAACAAGAAGTTCGAATGGACAGTAGAATGCGAGGGCGCATTCCTCGACCTAAAAACGCACCTGGCTGAGCCACCTGTGCTATCAAAGCCCAAGGTAGGAGAACCTCTTTTCCTCTACATGGCCGTGACTGAGGACGCAGCTAGTGCCGTTCTGGTGCGAGAAGAGGACCGGTCTCAGAAACCGGTTTATTACATCAGCAAGAGACTCCTCGGAGCTGAGTCAAGGTACCCGTTGATGGAAAAGCTGGCGTTCTGCCTAATCACGGCCTCGCGAAAACTCAGGCCATACTTCCAGTCCCACTCTGTACACGTCATGACCGATCAGCCTCTAAGGCAGGTTTTGCAAAAGCCTGAAGCCTCCGGACGCTTGCTAAAGTGGGCGGTCGAACTCAGTCAGTTCGAGATTTTCTATACTCCCCGAACTACCATAAAAAGTCAAGCCTTGGCCGACTTCGTGGCAGAATGCGCGGGATTCCGTGAGATCCCATCGGAAGATTCACAGCAGCTCAGATCCTCAGGCTCATCGTGGAGGATCTTCGTTGATGGCTCATCTAACGAGAACGGCTCCGGGGCCGGAATTATTCTGATATCCCCAGAAGGACATAGATTCCATTCGGCGCTGAGATTCGGGTTCAAGGCGTCCAACAACGAGGCAGAGTACGAGGCCTTGTTAGCCGGACTTAGGATAGCTAGCGAGCTAAAGGCAAGCTCTGTCCAGTGCTTCAGCGACTCCCAGCTCGTGGTGAATCAGGTCTTAGGCGAGTATCAGGCGCGGGGTCCCAAGATGGCCTCTTATTTGGCTAAGGTAAAATCCGAATTATCTACGTTTGGGCAAGGGTCGATCGAGCAGATACCTCGGGAGCAGAACGCCAATGCAGATGCTCTCGCCAAGCTTGCCACCTCGGGGGAGGCAGAAACCCTGGGGTTGGTGCCAATTGAGTTCTTGGACAAACCAAGCATAGACGGAGATCGAGCGGATATTGAGATGATTGACATCAGGCCGACCTGGATGACTCCCATTGTTGAGTACCTCGCCGTGGGCAAGTTACCCGAAGGGCGCAACGACGTACGGCGAGTCCTTTATCAAGCTCCGAGATATACGCTAGTCGAGGGGGTGTTGTACCGACGTGGGCATTCATTACCTCTCCTCCGGTGTGTTCTTCCAAGTGAGGCGAAGGCCATCCTGCAGGAAGTTCATGACGGATTCTGCGGAGATCACACTGGGGGGCAAAGCCTGGCCTTGAAGATCCTTCGGCAGGGTTTTTACTGGCCGACTCTGTCCAAAGACTCGATCTCATACGTAAAAAAGTGCGACAAATGTCAGCGGTTCGCCGCGGTTGCACGAGCACCCCCGACCGAGCTAAAAATGATATCGTCTCCCTGGCCCTTTGCCATTTGGGGCATAGATCTAATAGGCGCCCTGCCCACCGGAAAGGGCGGGGTTCGTTACGCCGTGGTAGCCATTGACTACTTCACAAAGTGGGCCGAAGCAGAGCCGTTGGCGACAATAACATCGAAAAAGGTGCTAGACTTCGTGGTTAAAAGCATCGTTTGTCGCTTCGGCCTACCCAAAAAGATCGTTTCCGACAATGGCACTCAATTTGACAGCGACCTGTTCACCGAATTTTGCGAAAAGAACGGAATTGTGAAAAGTTTCTCATCCGTGGCCTATCCCCAGGCGAACGGCCAGGTCGAAGCTGTCAATAAAACTCTGAAGGCAAGCCTCAAGAAGAGGCTAGATGAGGCAAAGGGGATCTGGCCAGAACAGCTCCCCCAAGTTCTGTGGGCCTATAGGACCTCACATCGGACTCCCACGGGTCACACTCCTTTCTCCCTAACCTTTGGAAGTGAAGCGGTCCTCCCCGTGGAGGTAAAGGTCCTATCGCACAGGGTCCGGTCCTACGAACAGAACAAGAACCACGAGCTCCTATGCCACTCCTTAGACTTGATGGATGAGAGGCGAGAGGATTCACAACTCCAGCTCGCCCATTATCAACAGAAAATCACTCGCTACTTCAACGCTAAGGTCAAAAGACGTGCCTTTAGCGTCGGCGATTTGGTCTTGAGGAGAGTTTTCCTGGCCGGGAAAGATCCCAAAGATGGGGTTCTGGGACCAAGCTGGGAAGGACCATACCAGGTCATCGAAGTCATCAAAGAAGGGACGTATAAATTAGCTCGACTTGGTGGAGGGGCGGTCCCGCGGACTTGGAATGCAATCCACCTAAAGAAATATTATCAATAAACATGTGTAAGACCTAGAAGGTCACCTCCCATGTATAAATAAAAATCAAATGTTTCTCGTTATTTGCAAGGGTAATTTTAATGTAACAACGAAAGACCCTTTCCCAGTTACTTGGGGGGCATATGGTACCCGGATATATCCAGGTCTCCTTAACGACTTAGGTGTTAATTTTTATCTATGGATAAGAGTTATCACAAACTAAGTCCTATCCTGGTCTTAACCAGGTCATAAAACTTAGAAGTTAGCTAAAATTTGTTGACCGAGGTTCTTCTTTAAAGAGCCCGGGATACGGATAAAAGTTGACACGAACTAAGTTTTTTCAAAATAAGTTCCTGGTCTTAACCAGGTCATAAAACTTAGAAGTTAGCTAAAATTTGTTGACCGAGGTTCTTCTTTAAAGAGCCCGGGATACGGATAAAAGTTGACGCGATCTGAGTTTTTTCAAAATAAGCTCCTGGTCTTAACCAGGTCATAAAACTTAGAAGTTAGCTAAAATTTGTTGACCGAGGTTCTTCTTTAAAGAGCCCGGGATACGGATAAAAGTTGACACGAACTAAGTTTTTTCAAAATAAGTTCCTGGTCTTAACCAGGTCATAAAACTTAGAAGTTAGCTAAAATTTGTTGACCGAGGTTCTTCTTTAAAGAGCCCGGGATACGGATAAAAGTTGACGCGAACTAAGTTTTTTCAAAATAAGTTCCTGGTCTTAACCAGGTCATAAAACTTAGAAGTTAGCTAAAATTTGTTGATCGAGGTTCTTCTTTAAAGAGCCCGGGATACGGATAAAAGTTGACCCGAACTAAGTTTTTTCAAAATAAGTTCCTGGTCTTAACCAGGTCATAAAACTTAGAAGTTAGCTAAAATTTGTGGACCGAGGTTCTTCTTTAAAGATCCCGGGACACGGATAAAAGTTGACGCGATCTGAGTTTTTTCAAAATAAGCTCCTGGTCTTAACCAGGTCAGAAAACTTAGGAGTGAACTAGAAAATTGTTGAACGTGGATCTTATTTAAAGAGCCCGGGATACGGATAAAGTTAACTCGAACTACGTTCATAAAAATAAAGAGATAAATTATGACCAAATACATGAAAATATATATGTAAAACTGGTTGAGCAAATTGTCTCGAGGCGGAAACGCCTCACATAAAAAAGAGAATTACAATAAAAAAAAAAAAAAAAAAAAGAGTTCAAAATACGAAAACAAGAAGCATCCTAAGCCCCATCAGCTGGCCCTTTGGAGGTCGCGGTCTCACCCTGCTCCGCCGCGGCAGAGGCCTCTCCAGTCTCCGATGGAGGAGCCTCCTTATTCAGGCGGGCTTGAAGCCGCGGCAACAGGAATGCCCAGAGGTCCGGCGGCATGAAGGAGAAGTCCGCGTCCGGATTGTGGGACCAGCAGTGATAGAATAGGTCCTGTAAGGACTGCTCCGACACGACCCGCTCGTCTTTCAGGGCGGTCTGGGAGGTCTGGACTTCGGCCTTCGCCACCTCAAGGTCTGCCCGCGATGCGGCCAGGGAGTTTTTAAGCTCTAGGTTCTCGGAGCGAAGCTTCTCTAGCTCGGATGCGGCCAGGGAGCGTTTAAGCTCTTGGTTCTCCGAGCGGACCTTCTCTAGCTCGGCTTTTGAGGCCGCCAAGGCGTCTCTCGCCTCCTGAGACTCCTGGAGGGCAGTCTGGCGATCTGCTTCCAAACCCTCGAGCTGGGCCTTGGTCCTAACGATGCCTCTATAGGCGGCAGCCATGCCCTGCAAGAAAAGAGTGATAAATTAGCAAACTGGAAGGAGAAAGGCGGCGTGTGAGTGTCAAAGCCTTAAAAGAAGGGGGCACTTTACCGTTAAAGTCATGTCCATAGCGGACTCTATAACTCGGACCGGGCTCGTTGTTTCGATGGCCCGGAGCTCCTTCTCCCTGATATTGTAATAGTGGCTGACGGCGTAGCTGGCCGACTCGTACACCGTACCCCGGAATGCTTCGGGCATCTTCTCCAGAGCCCGGGGGTCGACCGGGATACGCACGTCCGGGGCTACCGCGGCCAGATTCCCGACCTCCATTACCCCGTCCTGGGCGGCCAGTGGAGATCGTTGGGGTGGCGGATGCATGAGTCCTGTCCTGGCGACAGGGAGGTTCGCCCCCGCGACCTGGGATGACGGGTCTCTCCCCTTCTCCGTAGCTGGGGATTTGGTGGAGACCCCGGTCGAGCTCTTGGACTCGCGAAGCCTCTTTAACCTCGGCCCCGCTGGGGGATTCCCACCAAAAACAACGCCCCGCAGACTATTCCCGGGCTGAGACATCTCTTCTGCCAAAGGGCAAAAAACACGGTTATCAGCAATCATACAGAAATAAAGGCAATAAGAAAGCAAATACTAAGGGAGCCCTACCCCCCGAGCTGGAAGAGCCTAGGACGATTATCTCACGAACTGGCGAAGGTTCTAGGTCCGGTTCTGAATCGGGGCTGGACTCTTCTCCGTACTGCCTAATCCCCGGAGCGTAGACGCCCCTCTGGAGCGCAGGCCACGTGCGTAAATTGGTCCCGTACTCCTCAAAAATGGCCGACCTAAAGGCTAGGGTATTATCTACTACTACGGTACCCTTGGGCCGACTCTCTTGGTTGTCCAGCACGAGCTGGTCAACGCAGTGGAGCAGAAGCGTGTCCAGGTCCGGATTCCTTGAGTGACGATGGACGAGCTGCCTAGGGTTGAACCTAACCAGCCGGGGGTCTGCAGTGGCCCTATCTACGTTCTTAAATAAGTAAAAGTTACCTTGACCGGAAGGACCCGCGGCTGCTCCGGATTGGGCCCTCTCCTCGATCATCCCCTGGGCGACCTCCAAGCTCCGCTTCCTGTTCCTCACCAGAGGAACTTCCTCACCTTCTTCCTCACCTTCGTCATCTGCGACCTCCTCCGCGACGATCGGCCTGTTGTCGCGGGCTGAGGGAGGCCCCCGGGGCCTTTTCAAATTCAAAGTCTGATTTGGGAAAATCAGCTTGCAGAATACCATCGTCTCGTCCGTCACGAGCACGCGGTAGTCTTTCTCACTGGGAGGCAGGTTCGCCAGTGTGTCGTATTGACCCCCGAGGGTCACGGACTTTTCGGTCCTCGAGTAGATGGCTGCAAGGTTGGTCGAAATCAGAATTGGAATAAGGGACGGGCTAAAATAAGATAACCGTTAAAAGGCGAGCTAAATGGAGGATTACTTACGAGGGCGGTTGAAATAATGATGATCGCAGTTTCGGAACCCAGTAGACATAAAAAACTGGTCTTTGAAGTCGTTTGGATGGCTCGGCAGCTCGATCACTGCTGCTGTGTTAGGGAAGCGGGTTAAGTAATAGAACCCGTCGCCTCGCCCCCGCTGGTCCGGGCTGGCTTTGAGGCAGAAGAAATACAAGATATCAGCAGGAGTGGGGACCTCCCACTCATGCTTTTGGAACAAATACCTCAGTCCCGCCAGCAGACGGTAGGAATTGGGGGGGAGCTGAAATGGGGCCAACCCCACGTAGTTCAGAAAATCAGCAAAATACTGATCCAGGGGGAGGAAGGCCCTTGCCTTGAAGTGTTCCCCGCTCCAGGCCGCGAACGACTCGTCGAGCGGCGTGCAGCTCCGCTCCCCATCCGCAGCAGGTCGGGCGATCACGGAGGTCTTCCCCAGAGGAATGTTGTGGTTAAGGAAGATTTTGGTGATCTTTGCCTGGCTGGTTATCTTCGAGACGATTCTCTCCGCCTCAAAAAACGCGTCAGGAGCCACCTCGGCCTGCTTCTCCACCGCCGGTCCAAAGTGAGGAATTGGCGAACTGGTCACCACCGCCTTTCCTTTATCCTTCTGGGAGGCCAAACTTCCCACATTCTTCTGTGGCAGATTTCTCTTTGGAGCCATCTGGTCGCCTATCGAACAAAAGAAAACACTTTAGAAAAGGCGACCCAAGCAGGAGAGTGAGGCAAGCATTAAGTACACGAGCTGGGGTAAGCCCAGCCCGTGGAGAGTGGTGCCACGCGTTCCTAGGAACGCGCGCCTATGCCCTCAACAGATCCCAGATTACTCGGAATTCGTGTGTCAGATGGCTCAGAGTAAGAAAACAAATTTTTTTGCCTTGGGGGGAAAGTTTCAACAGGCAAGGCGTGGCAAAACCGCTTTTAAGGCGTATTCCCTAAGCTACCCGGTTTTTGCACCCAAAGTTCCTACGGATCCTACCAGAAATTGTTCCTAAGAAAGAATCATGGAACCCATGTTCTAAGGCGATGTCCCATGGCAAATGTGCCCTAATCAAAGAAGGGCCATCACCCTCCATATCCGCGCGACCCAGAAAACCTCTGCATGTGGCTACAGTAAAATTTTTTACCTAGGCTACAGTGGCATGCTTTCAAAAATAAATAGGGACAGAAGACTTACAGTATAGGGTTGGATGGTGAGCGAGGTTGCTGCGCTGGTAGGAGCTTCGTTGGCACAGTAGTCTCCAAGGCCTTGAAGGAACTCGCACGCTTAAGCTTCGTGAACAGAGAAGATGAGAGCAATGGAAATGAGGGTTTTGCTCTTCGGAAGGTCAGAGAGAAAAGGAAATTTGAGAGGTTCTGAATGGTAAGGTGGTCCGTGCGTGGGATGACCACCCCCTTTTTATACAAGGGGGGATCACGTGTAAAAGGCTCCTGGGAGACCCTCCACTCGAAATGTGAAACGACGGCTGGACAGTAGGCTAGGCCATTTAATGCGGTTCTCGTAGAATGTACCGTCGCCACCCACGGCGTTCCACGTATCAGACGCATGCGAAAAGCATGGAATGCGAAGGGTTGTGGGAGAAGTCTAAAAGCTCCAACTGTGGTCTCCCATGTCTGACGTCATGGACCACGAGCAGGAGCTTGGGGGGCAGATGTACGCCCTGGATTTCCCACGGGCTGTTTAGCAGGACGATCCTCGGACTAAACATGATTTAGCCCGAGGCTCCCACAGGCCAGAGGCTTTATCTTCAGGACGGGCCCTTTCTAGCTCGAGGGGAGGGAGTTTCCTGCTCCTTCTTGTTGTTCCAGGAGCTGGGAACAACATCCGACGACCACTGAAGGATCAGCTCGGGTTATGGATTGCTCCGGTAGCGAGCTTCTCAGGAAGCTCTGACCCTATGGGAGGTCAACACGCAAGATAAACGTGCATAATCCTGCCATCACGTGTCCGATATCCCCCTGACTTCTCGGACACGCCGCAGGAACGTGCGTATTCAGACACCCACGGATGGGTTGGGCCGTGCGGCCCATTATCTCCTTCCATACTGATTAGACCACACTTGTGTGTCAGGTTTAGGAAGTAATCATGAATATCACAGACTTGATATGACAAATGGTAAGGTCACGGGATGACCTCCCTACCAATTTCCAGGTGCCTTCTCCTATAAATATGGAGACCCTGGGAATTGATAGAGGTTGGAAAAAATAGTCTTGTAAGAACTATATATTTTGTAAACCAATTACCCAGAAAAGATCAATAATATTGACTAGTGGAGTAGAAGGATTTTAACCTTCGAACCACTTAAAAAACGTGTTTAGGGTCACCTAGTTCTTCTCACAAAGATTTCATATCTGCGGCGGTTCTACTTTTAAGTACTAATCTCTTTCTCTTCTTCTCTTAATTACCTGTTGCCGAAGAACCGCGTCAATAGGCTTAATTTGTCTTAGTTCCCATAGTGATACCTTAGAGAAAATACCTTCTCCTACTTGGAATTCCACATTCCTACCTTCCAGTTCAATAATACTGTTCTGTCTATTCTGAGAAATGAGCAACCAAAATTCAAGCTCCAGCGATCTCATAACTTCCCTGAACCACCTCAGGACTCAGATATGTATATATATTTCCTCACTCATCTTATAAGATGTTCCTCCAATAATAATTGGATAACCCTCTCTCTCTGATTTACCACCAGTCTGAGAGTGATAATATGTACTGAGTTCCATTTATATACTCATCACCTTCCTAACCCTTCCAAAACCTGGAAGTCACAATAAAGTCTTCATCTGATAAGATAGACCTTGAGTTCACGAAGGCTCTCTATCCTTACTGATAAAATAAACTCACTTGGACTGCCAGTCCACAATGTCTTAATGCCAAATCATACCGATCCATCAACCTGGGAATCCCACCACGAAACTCACCACGATGCTCTCTTATTACCACCATAAAATATCCAAAGGCTGTAATGGCCTTGCTGTTTCCTGATATTCTGCCTCGATCTGCTAACAGGTTAAGAACTTTACACATGCCTTAATATATGTCCCTTCATCTCAGGCCATCACTATAAAGCTTTCACATCATGTAACCCTTTCACGATGCCTGAATGAAGGTAATAAAAGAAATTTGGGGCTATTCCTTATTAGGAAATTTGGGGCGTTACAAATTCCTTAAGTCATTCCTTGACTTCAGAATACTCAATAATATTGGAGTACCATGGCTATTCCTTATAGTGTGGCTATATTAATTAATCACAATCATGCACCCAAAATATACAATTACGCCCACAGTAGCCAAATTACCAAATTACCCGCATAATTAACATATGAGCCCATATGCATGCATTCCCCATCATATAATAATATAATTCACGTAAACATGCATATAATCATTAAATACTATAATAAATCAATTATGGCCCTCCCGGCCTCCTAATCAAGGTCCTAAACCTTATTAGGAAATTTGGGGCATTACAATAAGTCACAAGGGTATCAGATAACTTCTGAACCCTATCAAACAAGGTATAAAAATTCAAACCAGATCATTAGCTTAGTTGTACCGAACAACCAACTAAATTCAAAATCAACATGCACGCAGAAAATCCCAGAACAAGCAGATATAAGATTTACATGCATAACACCATTCTACAATGGCTACAAAAATCACTGAAGATCTACAAAAATATAAAAAGGAATTCGGGCACCTCTTAGATCATAACTACTAAAGTCACGGGGTATACTTTCCACTTGTTTAATCATTTAATTGGTCGATCGTGCTTCCCCCTACCTTGGTTGCCAGCTCAAGTGCCAATATTACTCAGTTATCACTAGATTTACAATAGTGCGGTCCCAATACACACACTGGATTTCACAATGATACAACAATTAACCATCCCGGTAGCTAGCCGGATTCACACATCCATAATAAAGTCACACACAAACCGGACTCCCCCCTGAGTACCCCGGTTACGAATCAACAAACATTCAGTTGTGCTTCCCCTAGCCCAATCATCAGTCCATAGTTTATCGGTCGTGCTTCCCCCTACCCCGGCCATCAGTCATAGCCAATCGACCGTGCTTCCCCCTACCCTGGTCATTAGCTTGAGTACCAGTATTACCTAGTAATCACTTGATTCCATTGAAACATTATGTACACTTATTAGTACCCCCTAGCCATTACTAATTCGACCCTCAATAAATCTAGTGTAAATAACTAGAACAAACAATACACTGCCATGTTTTATGTTGTAGCCAACAAAGTCAAGATTAACTTACCTGGATTTCTTAGCTCCTAGCTGAAATCATTGGGTCAACGCTGACATTTTCCCCCTTTAGCCAATACTGTAAATGATACAGTATACTCGGATTAATCTATGGTATCTACTCAGTATTGATACTCTAAGCATTTCTATAATGCTGAAGCATTAGCAAAATTTAAATCTTATCGTCCCCTTTCCTGAGACCTAAGTCCATAGATAATAATGAGCTAACTTATCGGCGTCCGATTGTTTAATTTGTAAAAATGCAACTGAGGCATCCTATTTAGAAAAATATTATTTTTCCTCATTTTTGAAAAATACTCAAGTATTATTTGGCTTATTTATAGTAATAAATCATCTTTGATCTTTTTGATAATACTCTAAATTTATTTAAGAAAAGGAAACCTCTTTTGTGGTATTTTGAAAAGTAGGGCATTGGACCCTAATTTATTTGAATCCATCAAAATCCATTTTTAATTCATTATAACAATTATTTCCATGTCTAGTGTTACTTTATCCAATTTTTATCTAGAAATATAATTTTTTTTTCTTTAACTTCCCTTTTCACTTTCTAGAACTAACAATTTAGTGATAATTTCCAAACTTTCAACCTCTACCTTTTTCTCTGTATAGAACCAAAGTCCCTGAACCTTTACAGTTTTAAACATCATCATAAGTAGAGGTGTAAATGTGGGCCGGCCTGGCTCACATTTTCGTGCCTCCGAAAAATTCAGGCCTGGCCTGGCCCATATTCAATTCGTGTCGGGCCAGGCTAGCCCATTTTTGAAAGAGTAGGCCCAGCACGGCCCATGGGCCCGGCCCATGTCGTGCCGTGTCGGGCCGGCCCACTTTCTATATTCGGACCCAAATTTGGGCCCACTTTATTATTGCCAAAAAATGTGAGGATGGAGAATTGAACCCTCCATTTCTTCTTTAACCATCAATGGACTTACCACCAAACCAAATACATTTCTTTGTTTAAATTATAATTTTAGATATTTTTATATAATTTTTAACAATATTTTACACAAAATTATATCAAAGATAATTATTACTTCGGTTGAGGAAGTTTTACTTGTTATTTTATTTTTCATTGAGGACAATGTATTGTTAAAACGTTTAATATTTTTGATTGATCTGAATTTTATTTATTTGTTTTATGTTGAAAGACATAAAAAATATTTTATATTTAGGTTATGTTTACTGGGATTTGTAGATCTTATTTTGTATTGTATTGTCACATAGTTGTTGAATTTAGTGTAGCCAAAATAAAATGGTAATATAGTCTTTTGGTATGTTTGTTATTCTTTGTATAGATGATAATTATTAGTTGTTAGTATATTTTCTTTAATTGTTATTGTTAAATTTTCAATTGATGTCAAACATATTTTTTTTGTTCAAATTTTTTATTGGGTTTATACTTTTTTGGACCCTGTGTTTTTTCTGATTACCTGTTTGGACCATGTGTTTTAAAAAATTCATTTTTGGACCCTATATTTTGTAAAATGGTTCAAATATATGTTAATATTTCAAACATATGAGCATTATAACATTATCAATTCTCAAATCAATAACAATAAAACATGCTCATGTAATCTGCAAGATCAAACTTTATTTAGGGTATTGAATTGAATATATAGAGATAAAACATACCTGACATTGAGTCTCCAATGTTCATCTTTGAATCTCTCACGATCTATACAAACAAAATTAGAAAAACACAATACAAGAGAGAACTTATGGAGAGCAACCCTTACCAAAACCACATGCGTGTATCTCCACCCAACAACATATATGTTCTATATATATGTCTCGTATGCCTTCTTACCCTAAGGGGTATATTGGGCCTATTGGGCTTATATTATTAGATATGGTGGGCTATGGTTTAATGGACCAACCTATAGTCTTTAGGGTGCTACCATGTGCCTCAAATGCAATTAGATTAATATTAACCATCCCATTATGGTCTTTAACTATTCGTAGGCACTCTAGAAAATGATTGTGATAATGGAATTTTGTTTGTAATTATATTAGTCCATATAAAATTCTAACATTCTCCCACTTGGACAATATAATTAAACCACCATAATATTGTCCATCACTAAAAGACAGTCTAATAAATCATATATAATATCATATCGATAGGATACATATATTATTTATGATTCAGTCTTGAAGACATTCAAATACAATAACAATCATTAAACCAAACATGCATGTGGTACATCAATTTGAGACTATGCGCATTCGTCTCTTTTGTACCTATCACTTCGTCAAACAACAATATATATTCATATATATGACAACAATAATAAGAAGTGACTTCAAATATCATTATGCATGTTTCATAAATACAAGTCATAAGCATTCCACACAAAATACTAGCATGTTCAATACATAAAATAGCTCCCACTGAACTCAGTAATCTAGGCCCCTAGTAATCCCATACGGGTAATGTGTTCTGCAAACACACATATAGGTAAGCCTTTTGTAAGTGGATCTGCCAACATGCTAGCGGTAGGCGTGTACTCAATGGTAATGAGGGATTTAGCAACTTTCTCTTTAACGAAATAGTACTTAATATCAATATGCTTTGAGCGAGAAGTACTTCGAGTGTTCTTAGAGAAAGCTACAGCTGCGGAATTGTCACAGTACAATTTCAGCGGCCTCGAAATGGAGTCTACAACACCCAATGCTGAAATGAAATTTTGCAACCATATTGCTTGACAAGTAGCCTCATAACATGCCATGTACTCTGCCTCCATCGTAGAGGAAGCTGAAATAGTCTGCTTGACACTTTTCCACGAAACAGCTCCTCCAGCCATCATATAGATGTAGCCTGAAGTGGACTTTTTTATCATCCACGCATCCTGCATAATCGGCATCACTGAACCTAACTATATCAAGAGTGTCAGCTCGCCAGTAAGTCAACATATGATCCTTGGTACCCTGAAGATACCTCATGACCTTCTTAGCTGCTTTCCAGTGACTAAGTCCAGGATCACTCAAGTATCTACCCAACACACCAACAACAAAAGCAATATCTGGACGTGTGCATACTTGAGCATACATCAAGTTGCCTACAAGCAACGCATAAGGAATAATCTTCATTTCATCTTTCTCTTTATCATTTTGTGGACATTGGGCCTTTGAGAACTTATCACCCTTCAATATCGGTGCCTTCCCAGGAGAACATGCATGCATATTGAATCTTTTCAAGATCCGATCAATGTAAGTCTTCTGAGACAAACGAAGAATACCATTAGCCCTATCCCGAAGAATCTGAATCCCAAGCACATAGGAAGCTTCACCAAGATCCTTCATATCAAAATGGCTAAACAAAAGTTGTTTTGTCTCAGACAACAGATCAAAATTATTAGATGCAAGCAGGATGTCGTCAACATACAATACTAGAAAAATAAAGCTGCTCCCACTGACCTTCATGTATATACATTGATCTACTACATTCTCCTTGAAGCCATTTGCAGTGACAATCATATCGAACTTGAGATACCACTGCCTTGATGCTTGTTTAAGCCCATAGATAGACTTTTTGAGCTTGCAAACCATGTGTTCTTTGCCAGACTTCTCAAAACCAATAGGTTGAGTCATGTAAACATCTTCAAATAAATCTCCATTCAAGAAGGCAGTCCTCACATCCATTTGATTGAGTTCTAGATCAAAATGAGCAACTATAGCCATAATAATTCGCAATGAATCTTTGGTGGAAACAGGTGAAAAGGTTTCTTTGAAATCAATACCGTCTCTCTGGCTATAGCCTTTAGCCACAAGCCTAGCCTTATACCTTTCCACTTGCCCATTCGAGTCACGTTTGATCTTATACACCCATTTGCATCCAATGTGTCTACAACCTTTTGGTAATTCAACCAATTCCCAAACTTCATTTTGTGACATAGAATTCAACTCATCTTTCATTGCATCCATCCACAATACAGATTGATGACTATTCATAGCTTCTTGATAGGTAACTGGCTCAAAAGTGTCTCCTACATCAAACTCATGTTCCTGTAAATAAACAAGGTAGTCATTAGGAATAGCAGACCTGCGGGTTCTCTGTGATCTTCTCACCATAGCTTCATCATCCCCAATATCAAGATTTTCACCTTGTTCTTGATTTTGAGGTTCATCATGAGTTTCTACCGGAATCTGTTCAATCACAGGGTCATCAATAGGAGCGGAAGCGACAGGTACAGGGACAAAAATGCGTTCTTCCCTAAAAACAATTTCTCTTGACCCTTGACTTGAACCAAATTCATCCTCAAAACAGACAGCCCTATCTGATTCTATAACCCTGGTGGTGTGAGATGGGGAATAAAATCTGGAACCCCTTGATCCAATGGTGTAGCCCACAAAATAGCCACTAATGGTCTTCGGATCAAGTTTCTTAGACTGTGGATTATAGGGCCTCACTTCTGCTTTGCAACCCCAAACATGAAAATGACGCAAGCTTGGTTTCTTACTTGACCATAGCTCATAAGGCGTCTTTGGGACAGACTTGCTGGGCACTTGATTCAAGATATAAGCTGCAGCTTTTAATGCCTCACCCCATAAAAACTCTGGCAAACTAGAATGAATCAACATACATCGCACCATGTCAAGAAGAATGCGATTTCTCCTTTCAGCAATTCCATTCTGTTGGGGTGTTTCTGGCATTGTATATCTTGCATCAATGCCACATTCCTGTAAGTACCTAGCGAAAGGCCCGGGGTTCCTTCCACTTTCATCATAACGTCCATAATTGTAATGCCCCAAATTTCCTAATAAGGTTTAGGACCTTGATTAGGAGGCCGGGAGGGCCATAACTGATTTATTATAGTATTTAATGATTGCATGCATGTTTACGTGGATTATATTATTATATGATGGTGAATGCATGCATATGGGCTCATATGTTAATTATGAGGGTAATTTGGTAATTTGGCCACTGTGGGCGTAATTGTATATTTTGGGTGCATGGTTGTGATTAATTAATATAGCCACATTATAAGGTGGATTGGTTCGAGCTAATCGACATGAGACGATCATGAGATGTAAGTGTTCGATCTAGTCATAACGGGTTTAAGTTCGGGGCTCGGGGTGAGTCTCGGGTGAATTTAATGATTAGAGCGTTACTGGGGATTTTAGGGTAACGGGATATGAATTATTGGAATTTGAGGATATTGAGATTAGCGGGAATTGGAAAGCGTTAATTATGATTAACGGGATAGGTGGAAAGTACCAATTTTACCCTTAGAATAGTTTGAGAAGCTTTTGATGACTTAAGGGTATTTTGGTCATTTGGGGTTTTGGATATATATAACTTAGGTGGGTTGTAGAAGAACAGAATAAAACAAAGCCATTTCTTCTCCCTTCCCGTACACAATTTCCTCCATTATCTCCCTTGGTGTTCTTGAGGCCATCTTGAGGTTTTGAGCTAGGAATTCAAAGGGCTGAAGTTGTGGACCTGGTTTAGCTATTAAGGAAGGTTCAAACTGGTTTCAAGGTGAGTTTTAGTCACTTGTTTCAGGTTATGCTCTGTTTTGATCTTCAAATTTTCAGCCTTTGATTCTTGATGGAAGTATGGATTTAAAGGGGTTTTGATTGATGGTATGATTGGGTTTTGATGAGAGTGAGCTATGGGTGTTATTTGGGGGTTTAATTATATGTTTGGAGGAGGTTTAGGGATGGTTTGAGGGACTGGTTTGAGAGGAAAGAACACAGGGGGAAAAACTGGTCCGTGTATGGTCGGTTGCTGGTCTGGGTTGAGCGCCGCGGCGCAGCAGGGGAGCGCCGCGGCCCTTGGTGTCTGGCAGAGGGAGAGCCCTCTCTGTTTGAGGGTGCGCCGCGGTGCAGCAGGGGAGGGTCGCGACCCTTAAGGCCAATTTTTCCAAAATGTGGTTTTTAGCTTGGGGATTCAAACCTTAGGCCTCGGGGTTGAACCTAGTACCCGGTTAAGTGGGGATTGATGTCCCGGAGGCTAGATATTGACTTGGGAACTTATGTTGATCATTCTTATTGATGATACCTTATATTTGGTTATGACTAGGTGACCGCTAAAGGACTAAAGGTTGATCGTTCTCAAGGATCGTTCTTTTAATCATTCTAGCTCGACTTTGAGGTAAGAAAACTGCACCCTGTGTATATGAGACATGCATGGTTAATATTGATGCATGTCGGTTGATTATTATGTATGACATGCATGGTTATTATGATGCATGTTGGTTGATTATTATGTATGACATGCATGGTTAATATTGATGCATGTCAGTTGATTATTATGTATGACATGCATGGCTATTCTTGATGCATGTTGATTGACTATTAAACGTGACATGCATGGCTGTTATTGGTGCATGTTAGATTGCTGGATTTATTGCATATGACGCATGAGAAACATGTGATTGGGACATGCTTTGTATACTGGGTATGATATTGTTCAGAGCTTGAGCCTCTGTGGTTGTGCATGGTCCTAATTGTACTGGTATCTGTTTAGTAAGCGTGCTAAATACCTTGTTTATGGATATTGAACATGTGGTAAATGATTGGCGGCATGACTTACTTGTGTATGACACTAACTAGTTAGGGACCGACTCTAAAGTCGAGAATCACGCATTGAATGGCTCTATGGCATTAATACTAGACCGACCCTAGGGTCGAAGAACTTATAAGCGCTTGCCTGGTCTACGACTAGATGACTATAGCCAAGGTATATGACCCCGGTGACCGTTTGTCACATGGCAAAGGGACGTTGTCCATAGTTTCGACTCTAGAGTCGTGTGGAAGGTTATGTTGGTGACTAATAACCTTACACCTGTCCTAATCAAACTTAAGAAAGAATCACTTATCAGTTAAGCCCTGGTGATCCTATCGTCACATGGCTAGAAGGAGCGATGCTCATTATTGTGACTTTTGGCTATTGTCACCTATTTGCTTGGATTGGTAGTCCCGAATGGTTATTATAATCGCTGTTGATATTATATCATGTTATCTGTTGGTATTATACCATGTTATCTGTTGATATTATATCATATTACCTGATGATATTACGTCATGTTATCTGTTGATATTATATCATGTTATATGTTGGTATTATACCATGTTATCTGTTGATATTATATCATGTTACCTGATGATATTACGTCATGTTATCTGTTGATATTATATCATGTTGGATTGTGTTTTCTTGCTGGGCTTCGGCTCACGGGTGCTACGTGGTGCCGGTAAAGGCAAGAGAAAGCTGGACCATCCTTGAGTTAGAGAGCTTAGGTGATGACGTGTACATATGCAGCTGCTCGTCCGCCACGACCGAGGTTTAAAGTGGAACTAGGGTTGAACCCTGTTTTGCCGCTTAGAACGGCCTGTTGTAAATATTTTCTGTAATAAACTCTGAAATTATATTTTCGGGATCCCAACGTATATGTTAAACATTCTAGTGAAACGTTACATCTTAACCAAAATGTTTAATCCCTAAACTGCTAATCATACTTAGTTCACGATTTTGGCCAAATGACTCGATTAGCGAGTTTAGCACTATTTATAAGGCACACCGTAACGGTCCCTGGAGTTGGGGCGTTACAATAATACTCTCCACCTCTATCAGAATTAACTGCCTTGATCTTCTTCCCCTTTTGAAGCTCAACTTTCGTCTTGAAAATCTTAAACGCATCTAAAGATTCAGATTTTTCACGAATGAGCTCAACATGGCCATACCAGGAAAAGTCATCAATGAAAGTGATGAAGTATTTATAACCACCCATAGCAGGCGGAACAAAAGGCCAACAAATATCAGTATGGATCAACTCCAACAATCGTGTGCACCTATCTGTTTTACTTTTTCTAACCTTGGTCGTTAACTTTCCTTTAATACAATCAACACAGGCAGTAAAATCTGAAAAATCTAGATCTTGAAGAACCCCATCTTTCACCAACCTTTGCATTCTATCTTTAGAGATATGGCCTAAACGTTTGTGCCACAACATAGAAGATTTTAAATCTAACCTTGCACGTTTAGAACCAACAACAGTATTAAGAGAAGTAGAAACAATAGGAGTAACATCATGCAAAACAAGCTTATATAAGTTTCCATATAAAATTCCATTGCCAACCAAAAGAGAGTCACGATACAAATTAAGTTTTCCAGTTCCAAAATGAAGACTATAACCCAGTCTATCCAGAATAGATACAGAAATCAAATTCCTCCTAATACAGGGTATGTAAGCAACATCCTGTAATTCTAAGAAGTGTCCTGTATTCAATTGTAATCTAACTGTCCCCAAAAATTCAACTTTGACTTTTGTATCGTCTCCCATGTACACATGCTGCTCCAAACTACTCGGTCTTCTTCGACTTGTCACTGCCTGTAAGGAATTTGTAACATGAATTGTGGCTCCAGTATCTAACCACCAAGAATTTGAGGGCACATCAATAATATTAGACTCTAAACAAACCATCACATGATAATTACCTTTCTTTTCTACGTGAGCTTTGAGCTTTCGACAATCAGCTTTCTTGTGCCCAAAGTTTTGACAAAAGTTGCATTTTCCCTTGAAAAACTCATTCTTATGACCAGTAGAAGACGAGACTGACTGTCCACTCCCTTTAGAACTAACTGTTTTCTTCTTATGATGCTTTTGGTCACTAGAGTTACTAGGAGTGAACTTTCTCTTGTGAGAATTATTGGGATTTGTCACCATAGAGATACTTCTTGCCCTTCCCTTTCTCATGTCCTCCTCTTCCTTGGCAAGAATAGCAGACATCTCCCCAACAGTCCATTGCTCCTTCTGAGCATTGTAGCTTGATCTGATTGAATCAAACTGAGATGGAATGTTCTCCATCACCAACCACACCATGTAATCCTCACCTAGGTCCATATCCATGGCCTTAAGTTTATGATAGTGGCCCATGAGCTTGTCAATGTGAGCCCTAATGTCACCTGAACCATCATAAATAGTGTGATGTAGCATGTTCAAGTGTTCATTCTTCTCATTCTTTGAGAATTTCTTATATTTTTCCTTAATGGCAATAAGAAAATCCTTTGCATTTTCAGACTTGGGAATACTATCGCGAACGGATTCGTCCATGTGATATCTCATAAGCATCAAGCAACAACGATTGGAGTGTTCCCAGTCCTCGTAAGATTTCTTAACCTTCTCAATAGCATCATCAGCAGGCTTAGATGGTTCATCAATTCTCAAGGCCAAGTCCATTTTCATGAAGGTCAAGTTCATCGTGATATTTTCAATCCACTGCTTGTGGTTGGTTGCATTCAGCGTCAAGACGGCAGGAGATCTAGGAATGCTTACAGCTGAATGAGAAACAAGAGCAATAACTATTAAATATATGTTATGATAAACCATGTCATTTGTGCTCTTTTCTCATCAATATATGATCGCAAAATAACAAATGATCATTATGTATGCTAGAGTTCTTAGACAAATACACAAAATAGAACTCATACACAGGTAAGAACAATCTATTGAACATTATAATCAAATATATTAATTTACTATCGAAATGATAGATAAATTGTGATTCATAACGTTTAATAAATTTTCTTCACCTTATTAAGCATCCTTACCAAGCAATTATTATCGATGGGATAATTAATTACTTATATAGATCTTAATGTAATTTTGGAGGAAAAAAAACACAAAATTTAAATAAATAATTATTTAAATGTTCCTCTTTACTAAACAATTCACATGCTTATTCTTATGACAGGTAAGAAAATAAACAATAATTGTTGACAATATATGATAAGATTCATGCCACAAAAGATTAAATACAAATACAATTATGAATAAAGTTCATGGATTAATCTTGTGCATAAAAACAAGATGGGAAAATGATAGAATGCTAAAAAAGGAATAAAATAGTGAAAATTGGCCAAAAAAGATCCTTGCACGCGCCCTTTTTTTTTTTATATATAATGTCCGTACGACATGTCGTTTACCAAAAACGACAAAAACGACATGTCCGTATTCTGATTGTGATAATGGAATTATGTTTGTAATTATATTAGTCCATATAAAATTCTAACAATAGACCCCTAAACTCAATTTTAATGAAGACAAAATTGAATATAACAACACAGCTTTTAAGCAGAATGATTTTATTTTTGTTCTGAAGTGTTAATTTGGTGAATTATTTGTGATTTCAGTTAAGAAAACTTTGACCAATATCAGGTTTAGGGTTCTATTTGAACCATTTTACAAAACATAGGGTCCAAAAAGTAATTTGTCAAAATACAGGGTCCAAATAAGTAATAAAACAAAACACAAGGGCTAAAAATGTATAAACATTTTTTTATTTGATAAAGTGAGATTTGATTTAATTTATCATTTGTGCTTATCTACTAGTACTAGTATGCATAATATAGTAATTATTTTATAAGTCCGGGCAGTTAATTGTAGATATTAATAATTTTCTTGGAAGTAAAAAAAAATCATTTTCATTATTATGTTAGAATTTTGGTCTGAGAAAATGTTTAATGCCAAAAAAATATATGTATAAGATTTTAGGATAATTCTTCTATAAGGGCTTTTCTTTAAGCTCTATCGGTGAGATTCTCGGTGTTCTCGATCCGTAAACAGTTTTCAGCGCGATTTTTATTTTAATCGTGTATATTGTAGCTATTTAGAGCATCCTGTAAATTTTCAGAAAATTCCGAATAGTTTACAGTACCGAAAACTAGGTTCAAACATGTTGTTTTCTACGCGCATGAAAAAAAATTAGTCACGCGTGCAACTACATGTTTGAACTTAATTTTCGGTACTATAAACTATTCAGAATTTTATGAAAATTTGCAGGATACTCTAAATAGCTACAATATACACGGTCATAAAAAAAATCGCGCCGAAAATTATTTACAAGTCGAGAATACTGATAGTCACACTAATAAAGTTTAAAATAAAACTCCTATAAAAGAATTCCCTTATAATATTAGAGAATGAAAGCATAGCATACAATATTACATAACAGTTAGGATTGATGGTAGTGACTAGAGAGTGATGGGTCTGCTTGGTCTAGACTAGTTGCTTTCCCGACTACTATGCCTGCTCAATCTGATCTCTCTCTCTCTTTGTAAGAGCTACACTTCACCTTCGGTTTACACGTTCGAGGTGTTTAGGAATTTAGCCCTTGTCTTTCAGCGCCTGACACAAAATATGCTCCCTTTTTTTAATTCACTACATATTTTTGCTTCCATCATGGCAAAAAAGAGCACTTTTCGGTCTTTTCTTTTGTCATATATAATAATACTAATTTAATTTTGGGTTAGTGTAAGCTATATACTAGCAATAAGGACTTACATTTGAATCTTCAGATTACAAAATTGGATGAGAATATATATAATCATCACTGATTAAGTAGGTTTTTTTTGTTTAGTTCCTTTATAAATGTAGAAGAAAAATACTGATTTACTATCCCGAAAAAGATATATTATCATTTATTAGGGAAATAGAAAGGTAGTACAAGTGGATATTTGGTCATCTTAATTCTTACATTCTTCTTGGCCCCAACTTTCATTATCTTTGTAGGCATATATCATATGGTAGTAATCAGTAAATAAATGCAGAGCCAAAGCCAGCCATCCGTTGGGGACCGGGGCGGGGGGAGCTCTCATCCACTTGTGGCTTGTCTTTTCACCGAGTAAATGACACTAGACATATATATCAATATCATTCTTCATATCAAATGCCACCATATATCTACTCGATTTATTTTTCATATATGACATGGATTATATTTTGTTGGATCGTGTATTTTATTTTATAATCTGTTTTCATCTTGCGTTTTAACAAATTATTTTTTAGATTTATATTTTGTAAAATGATTCAAATAGAATCCTAAATCTTATTTTGGTCAAAATTTTCTCAACTGAAATTACAAATAATTCACCAAACTAACAAATTCAGAACAAAAATAAAATCATTATGCTTAAAAATTATGTTGTTATATTCAATTTTTTCTTCATCAAAATTGAGTTTAGAGTTCTACTTCAACCATTTTACAAAATATAAGATTCAGAAATAAATTTGTTAAAACACAAAGTCCAAAATAGATAATGAGAAAAAATACAGAGTCCAAAAATATATAAACCCTATATACATCATTATCAGTTATAGATCATTTCTCATTTTGTGTACTTTAAATTTCAACCAATGTAGAAGAAGATATTAAAAGGGAGAACTTCCGAACATTATGCTTACTTCACATCAGGACTTTATATAAATCAAACAGTTCAATTTTTTTATTTCATTTTGAATAGGAATTAAGATAATACTAATGATGACGGTTTGGTCATATCAACTTCATTTTATTCTCATTCCTTAACTTCATAAGTATTATTATGATATAAATGATATATTTTTGTATATTTGGGGGTTGGAAAATTGGATATGTGGCACATAATATTGCTATTGGATTGGTGTAGTTCTTGATAAAAAGGAATGAGAGAAGATGAATGGGAATGGGGCAGAAGTTGATGGAACTATGGGGCAAGACCTAAAACAATAATGTTGAGCTTTTAAGAGAGCATAATAAAACCTGGAGAGAATCTATAGGTAGGCTGTGAATTGTGATCAAAACAGCACCAATCACACAAAACGTGCAACTTATTCTAAAAACACACCAAAGAGGTTGGGCATAAAGGAAGCCAACTGGTCCCCCCACCTTGGCCAATTTGCCAATATAACCCCCAAAACTTAAAGTTATTTTAGATATATATTAAAAAAAAAAAAAAAAGGAAATGACCTCCCCACGCCCTTTGGTACCCATTATTATAGTGTGGGGCCCAAATCGTTCCCTATCATCATTTATTTATGATGGTTTTATGCCCACGCCTATAAATATATTCAACCATAATTCTTCCTTTTAGAGTCACACATTGAAATCATTTAACTAAAGATGCGCCTTTTGTGAACTAGCCTAGTATTATATTATGACCAGTACTATACTTAATACTTGTGTTCTCTTCTCCTAATAAAGTTCCATAATATTTAATCATAATTTCTCTTGTTTTTCTAGTGCATCCAAGTGAATTATACAGTAGTATTATGACTATATATATATATATTTAGGGTAATTTTATTGTGCATACCTAAAAAGTTTTTAGGTATGTATTGGTGCATACTTTTTGTGATTTTTTGTGTTTCTCGGCTCGTAAACAGTTTTCGACGCAAATTTTTGTTATGACTGTGTTTATTGTAGTTATTTAGAGCATCCTGCAAATTTTCAGTAAATTCTGAATAATTTACAGTGGCAAAATTTAAGTTCAAACAAGACTGTTTTCAACGCATATGAAAAAAATTAATCAAACAAAATATATTTTTAAACTAATAGTACAACGTTAGGAGAAAAGGGTAAAATATTTTTGCTTTATAGTGGCGCATTTGATGACAGCAGTAAAAGAAAAAAAAAACTACAGGTTAAAATGATAATTAACTTTGTTTTGTTTAAGATTAATTGATAAGTTTTGTGTGTATATAACATATGTATGTATGTATATGTATATATAATAGGTAGGGAATTGTAAAACTAAAATGTATATCAATTAATTTATTTATTTACTTAGGTTAGGGGGGGTAGTTGACTGGTAGAACAATGATGGGGCAAGCTGTAAAGGCATGCATGAGCATGAGCATGAGCATTAGCATTAGCATTAGGTACTGAATCTGAAAGAGAAAATGGTCAGAGTAATTAAGCGGACACATGTGCAAGTTAGGTCCCCTACTACGTACCCATCTCTAGCTAGCTAGCTACTTCAAACTTCACATAAGTAGCTTTGGGACCATGATCATACATGGACCATATCCTATAATTATATATCTATAAGTGGATAAGGAATTTATCTTATATTTACTTCATTTTCTTTCTCCCTTCAAGCTAATAATAATAATAATAATAATAAACTGATTCCATGACAGAATATGAAACATGAAACATGAATTCAGGAAAGAAAGGTAAATATTCTTCAAGAAAAAAAGAAAAAAAGAAAAAAATCAAATCATAGGCTACTAGGTTGAGTACCATATATGAGGAAATAATTACTATCTAGGCTTTAATAATAGTTGTATTCTTCTTTATTGTTCAAGGGAAAATAAATAAACATATATGCTTATATTATTATGTGAAAAGGCTGCCATGCAATTAATCCATGTTCCCAGCTCAATAAAGTCATTAACTTGCAAAAAACTAGTGATGGTTCTTCTATAAATTAATTGCTTATAGTCTTTAATGGACGTAAATATATACTACTTTTGTAATATAACCAACTTCCATGGCCTGTTTTCAGGAATAATTAAAAAGATGAAAGAGACTTAATATGTTTTTTTTTTCTTTCTTTTGCTTGAATAATGTATATGAATCGGTTATATATATATTGTAATTGTAGTAAAGGTATTTCTTTTTTTTTTTATGTTTGTGGTACATAAAAGAAATCAATCTACTTTGAATCTTTTATTAAAAATCTTCGTTTAATTATTGAGATAAGATCATAAAAGAATCATTATTATGAAAGTGTAATTATGCACTTGTACGCTTTTCTTAATTGTTTTATAATTATAATGTCTATACCTATTGAAAAGGGGAATTATTACATTGCTGCCTTATTTATTTATATTTATTAGGAAAAGAATTCCAACTTACAACCCACTAACTTGCCAAACTCTGAAGTAATATTACCAAATCTATTTTATATAATAAGTGTGTAGATAACGAATTTTTTTAGTTTTAACGGTTTTTTTATTTATTTTTTTAATGCTAATTTTAACAGAATATTCTTATATTTAACAGAATATTCTTATATCTAACGATAGTTTGTAAATGCTTAAACTTAAATAAATAATTAAAAAATTAAAATAAGATATTTTTGAGATATTTTACAATGATAATTTTTTTAAAATAATAAATAATTTTACAAATTAAAATATGATATTTTTTAAAATATTTTACAATGATAATTCTTTAAAAATAATAAATAATTAAACAAATTAAAATATGATATTTTTTAGATATTTTACAGTGATAATTATTTAAAAATAATAAAATTATTTTAAAAACTTAAATAAAATTTAATTAAATTTAAACTCACTTATTAGAATAATATCATATTAAATATAAAATATAATCTACTGTCAATTAGTAACAAATTAATTTTTTTTTTAAATTAGCAAGAAACTTAAATTTAAAATACATGTATAATATTTAATATTACATTAAACATATAATATATAATTGTCACTCCTAAATTCAAAAATTAGAACAAACATAAACTTAAACAAAAATAAATTAATTATTTAATTAAAATATGATATTTATTTGAAATTTATATGACATTAATAGAAATTGAATAAAAATAATTAATAAATTCTATAAATAAAACTAAGCAAACATATATATTACATGTATCTAGTGTATATATATATATATGCAATTTTTTATTTTATTTTCTAAAAATGCCACACATGTCAGTTACATTCCTTTTGTTTAATATAAATTGCATTGTGAATGAACTACAATATTGCCATTCATTTGCAATCTAATAATATATACAAAATCGATCTTTAATATTTTTATTTTCTAAATTCTATATATAAAAGGTGTGTAGATAATGGAAATTTTTTGTTTTAACGGTTTTTTTTCTCTGTTAACTTTAACGAAATATTCTTATATTTAACAGAATATTCTTATATTTCACACTAGATTGTAAACATAACTTAAAATTAAATAAATAAGTAATTAAACAAATTAAAATATGATATTTTTGAAATATTTTACAATGATAATTATTTAAAAATAATAAAATCATATGTTTTATAACTTAAATAAAATTTAATTAAATTGAAACTTCACGTATTAGAATAATATCATATTGAATATATAATATAATATAATCTATTATCAACTAGCAACAAACTTCTTTTAAAAAAAACTAGCAATAAACTTAAATTAAAAATCTACATATAATATTAATATTTTATTAAACATATATTATATAATTTCTTGTTGTCACTTAAAAATTCAAAACTAAAACAAACATAAGCTTAAACAAAATTAATTAATTAATTAATTAAAATATGATATTTTTAAGATATTTTATGATAATTTAAATAATTAAATCATATTTATTTAAAAATAATAAAGTCATACATACTATTTTTTTATCTTATAAATTTGTGTGGTAGTTTATTTTTTATAAAGTGATTGAAGCTTTTTTTTCTTTATCAAATTCAGTAAAAGATATTGGGAGATATATTACAAACTAAAAATAATTGATGCACGTATACTACTCTATACTATGACTTATTCTATTCTTATTTTATTAATTTATTTTTAAATATTATTGTAATTTATATATATGTCATGTAGCCATGTAAATATATATATCTATGTCAATATTGTGTTTAAATGTCATATTTTTAAAAATTATTGATATAAATATTTATATATACTATAGAACTGTAATTCATTCTATTATATATATATATATGTATGTATTTAAAATAAACTAGTTTTTATTAAAATTATAAACCATGTTTTGTTCTAATTTTTTTAATACATTTATGTCATGCATTATATCAAACATCTTTTATTTATTTTTATAATCTTATTTAATTATTTAAAATTTATATGATAATTAAAATAAATACATATTTGAGTAAACATGTATACAATTTTAAAATTAAACAAATGTGGATTAGACGTGGTTTCTACCTAATATATATATATATTATATTTATTACAACCTGCAAAAACATATATATATATATATACGAGCATAATCATAAGTAATATATATATATTTATATAATAAGATATATTTTAGTAAAAAAAATGTCGGCAATACATAAGGGCAAGCCGATCGATCATTAATGGCGCTTTTAATTTAATTAAAGAGGCAAAACCACCATGTGTAGTTGAATGATAATGCACAGTGCTAAAATAACATAGACTTATTAATAAATCTTACTAGGACAACAAATTAATATTGCAGTTAGTTATTGGAAAAGTTTGATCAATATAATATAATGTTTATAATTGACATAATTTTGATCATTAATAACAACAACAATAATAACTGAAGGTCGACCGAGCACACTTTCTTTGTATTTTGGAAATTGTAGCGGTCCAGTCCAGTTGTTAATATATTCATATAATAAAGGTTGTTGTTTGGCAAGTACAGTTGATATATATATATTTATATTATATAGTTTTGTTAAGGTGATATAGTCAACATATGTTGCTATTTAGTTAAAGTCATTATACGTACATTTAAAGTTTTCCATTTTCGCTGTATAATCAGCAAGTGTGCCTAACATATTCTAATATAATGTAATTTTGGTTCAATTCAAAGCTTAAAGGATGGCTCATGTTTGGTGCCAAATCTAAGCAATTATATTATATAAACACAAACCATACTTAAAAAAGTTTTTGACTTTTGTGGGTTACTCGTAATAATGCAAGTGTGAACAAAATAACATTTAGTTTTTTTTTTAGATAATAAAAATCTCTGTTTTGTTTTAGACAATTTAATTATTATATAATTTATTAAATAAATTAAAATATGATATTTTTGATATATTTTATAATAATAATTATTTAAAAATAATAAAACAATATATTTTATAACTTAAAAAAAATTTAATTAAACTTAAAGTTAATATATTAAGCATATAATATATAATTTTTTGTTGTCACTGCTAAATTCAAAAACTAGAACAAACATAACCTTAAACAAAAATAAATAAATTAAAATAGAATATTGTTAAGATATTTTATGATAATTTAAATAATTAAATCATATTTTGTGTCATAGTTGTTTTTTATCAAGTGATTGAAGCTCTTTTTCTTCGTCAAATTCACCAAAGGACATTATGAGATACATTAGAAACTAAAAATAGTTGATACATGTATACTACTATCTACACTATGACTTTTATCATTGCTGTAGTTGTACAACGACAACTTGTTGTCGCCAAAACGGCGTCGATGTAGGTCCGTATGTGTAGCAACCTACAGCTACAACGACGACATGTCGGTTGCAGTAAGGAATCTTTTTTTCGTTTGGACTGGGATATTGCGACGACATGTCGTCGTTATTGGTGGTTGCAAATTTTGAAATTTTGAATTTGAAAAACTCCTACAGCGACCACATATCATCGTTGTAGGTCCGTCGACCGCCCCATCTACAGCGACGATATGTCATCACTGAAGAGTGTGTGAGTTTATATGTCTATAGCGACGCCATGTCGTCGCTGTAGTGTCACGAAAACTCAAATTTTTGTGTTCAGTGAGCAGCCTACGACGACGACAAAAATTAATTAATTATATTGATTAAAATTTATTTAATAAAATATTAAATATTAATTAAATAAATAAATAAAACCAACTTATTTAATTAAATAATAAAACCAATTTAACAATATCCATAGTCTCCAAAATGTAAAAAACAAAACATAGGTAGTATTGTCTCCAAAATAAATAAAAAAACAACACAACATATTAATAAGTTCAAAATAATAATATAATAAAACTAAATGTCATCAAAATCAATTCCAAAGTCATTATCGTCGAGTTGTTGTGGTGACTGTGGTGGTGGCTATGGTGGTTGTTGTTGTGGTGGCTATGGTGGTTGTGGTTGTTGTGGGTGAAAGCTTACCATCATGGACTGTATCATATTCATGTCCAAGTTGACAGGCTGAAATTGTGGGGCTTGGGTGTTCGGATTTGTTGCTTGCAAAAATTGTTGCATTTGTTGGAAGTTACTGTTCTGGGTCATAAAGGCTTGACTGAAGTGTTGAATCATGGACTGGAAAGCCTTAGGAGGTACCGTTGGAGGGTCAACTGTGGTGGACGGAAACGGTGATGCCTCTGATTGTGAAGAGAATCCAGTGGCGCTTGAGGCAAAAGTATTAGTGCCCTTTAACTTGCGTCCAATACCTCCGTTGTGGCCACGACGTTGACCAAGTACCTTTGAGACGACTTGTGTCTCATTGACAGTGGCACTTCCTGCTGAAGATTCAAATTGAGATTGGGATTGGGATTATATCTGGACTTCTTGTTGCAAGGCATCCTACAGTTTAGAAACAAGACAATTAATACATATATAATTGAATAATATACATATATACAAAACTTAGAAAGTTACTTACATATACATCCTTAGTATTCGTTTTCACCCATCCACGTGTTGGATGATTGTGCATGTCATGGAACGTATTGATAATGCTGGATAGTTCCTTAGTTTGAAGATTCATCTTTAGAAAACAAAATTTAACAAAATCTCAGCTAAATATTGAAATTGTTATTAAGATAACTTAAAATATTTCAAATTATCTATATATTTTTATTTACTTTCTTAAATCGAGCAGAAGCATAAGAAGTCGATCCATGGAGACTTGGATACTTCTGTTTTGCTCTGTTGGCGGCATTTTCCTTTGAGTGTGCCATGAACTGTGGAGTGGTGAAAAGGTCAACCAACTTCTGCCAACTCTCGTTGTCCATGTCCTCTGGTGGATTCTTTCTGGCTATCTCGATATCATCATACTCTCTATGTTCATCGAAGTGTCTTTTCTTGCGACCTTTTCTATCCTTGTAGCGATCTTGAAACTCTTGCTCAATCCCAGTCTCTATCAGTCGCCACTCAGGGAGAGCTCGGGGAAGAATGAAAAATTCCTTCAAAAAAAAAATAGTGAGATTTTTTAAATGATAAAAAAAAAAATTAGATGTGAATAAGTTGGTAAATTTACCTCAAGCTTTTGCATCAATCCTATCATGTGGTCATCCGGAACACTCTGCCACAAGTCATAATATAATGGGACAGGGTGACCAATAAGGTTACCAATAATTCTCATGAACAATGTCCCAAAATCACCAACTGCTTTGTAGGTTCCCTCCTTCAGATCAAATTGTAGAGCCAACAGACCTTTATTGTTGTTGACGAGCTGCTGCAAATTTTTGGATCGAGACTGACCTCTTCTTTTTGCAAGAGCCACTGAATATGTTAATTAAACAATACAATTAAATTGAATAAAATAATAACAATTTGTCATTTATTGATAAAAGGTAGACTAATTATAATATATTACCTATCTCACAAGAAGTAGGAACTCACGTGGGAACTGGAGGAGGAGGATCCGATCCATCACTGCCATGACAACGAGCAACAATAGCAGACATATCTTTGCAGTTTAAATAATTATTAGCTTAAAATCAGTTATAGTTGGAGGTTAATTACATAGCTTAAACAATTTCGGTAATGCATTTGAAACTATTGAAAAACAAACATTGTTGAGAAAAGTCATATATTGATTGAAAAATCTTGAAATTAAAACATACACATTAAACATAGAAATATAAATATGCATAAGAAAATATTATTCCTCATCAATGTTGATTCCTACATCATTATTTGTACTTTCTAAATCATTTTCACTAATTTCATCATCATTGTCATTGATGAAATCATCATCTACATCCGGAACAGAACGAGATGTTTCCCCAATTATGCTGGTGTGACCAGGTCGATCCAAATGCATAATCTCCAACTCTCCTAATTCCATAGTGAGTACAAAATTTGATGAAGTGCTATCATGCACGACATCAACCTCGTTATTATCATTATTACTTGGATGATCCTAAATGTTTCGATGATTGACTTTTTCTACTATTTTCCAATTTTTGTTTCTTGAAAGATCTTCCAAGTAGAAAACTTGTTTTGTTTGAGTAGAAAACTTGTTTTGTTTGAGTGGTGAGAATAACTGATCGTTCTTGTACCATTCAGAATTAATCATGATATTGGTTATGTTATTCTCAGTCACATTTCAACCCTTACTTGCATCAATGTTCAACCATTTGCATCGAAACAATACTACCTGTTGACCACGATTTTGGCCAACGACAAGTAGATGTCAAAACTACAGTAAGCCTTTAATAGAAAATAACGACACAAATAATTTTATAGTGGTTCAACCCCAATTTGTTAGTAATAGCCTAATCCACTTGGTGTTGTGATATATGTAGCCTACACTTAAGATTAGATGAATCTGAGCCAACTGAGTTTCTTAAGTGTAAGTGAAATGAAATAGCAAAAGATAAAAATATCTTATAAAAATTTAAACTATTTTAGACTTAAGTTTTTTTTTTTTAATTTAGTTCATTGAAAATATATAACAATTGATCCAATAAATTATGTATTTTTTTAATAATGATTTAAGTGACAAAGTTTAATTTTGTCATATTTTTTGTTTGTCAATGTAATTATGAGATTTTTACATATTTATTTTCAGTGAAAATCCTAAGATATATGACTATGTATTTTAATTTAATTCATGTAACTTTACTTTTAATATGGTTATATGATCATTTTAACCCTTTAGGGGTCTGGCTTGGGTAGTGCATGTTACTTTTTCACTAAGGTGTTGCACAATCATAGCCATTATTTTAATAAAAGTATTCATATCTGAAGGGCTCGTCATTAAGTTCACACTCTTGGGAAATATTGTTTTGCGTCAGTCAACGACGTTGACAATATTTGCATCCATTGGCTATTGACGTGGCTTCTGTCAATATTGATATTGTTGACATACCGTCGACGCTAAAGGATTAAGTGAAATAAAGATCTTTCAAAAAAGTCTTTCACGTCAATGTGTAATTAACGTAAAAGCCAATGGCTACTGCGTTAGTTTCATTATTGACGCCGAAACTTAACGGAATGCAAGAGACTTTTTTGCAATAATGTTAGTATGTGCTCTCTCGCACGATAATATTTAACTAAAAACTAATTTATAAATTTAATTTTCTTCTCTTTAATTTCTAAATTTCTTCAATCAAAAATAAGAAACGTCCAAAACAATCATTATATCATCACTTACATAGATCATAGATTATCATCAAGAACAAAACCATCAATATCACCCATTATCAATAAGAGCAAACCATAATTTCATATACGGTGTTACTATTGGCACCCTCATTTTTCTCTATACCTCTTTTCATCAATTAATTATTCACAAATATATAATTTCAATAAATTGACATAAATGTGCTTCTTAAATATTAAGAAATAATACAATTTATTTTTAGCACGACTCAGAAACAGCTAATATTTCATTGCATATATTAATTAATTAATCAATCAATATTAATTATTATTTTTTTTACATATTTTAATTTTTACAAGTATGAAAATTGAATATTTAATGAATTTGATTCTAATGAGACAATTATTTGTTTTAAAAAAATTTATTTATACTTGTTCTTATTTTGAATTAAAAAAGTTGGGATTAAACTTTTAATTAAAAAAAATCAATATTTTTAATTGAGAGTGCTAAAGATGTTAATTTTATTAAAATAATAAATAATTATGGTGAAACAAATTGAAAAATAAAATTATTTACTAATGGTTAATTTTATACTAAATTTTTGTTAAAGGTGTATGAGAGTAAATTTTAAGAATTTATTTTGGGTTTATTTAGAAAAGAGTGTAGAGAGAAAAAAAAAATGAATGCATATAGAAGCACTCTTTTATATAATTATATTCAACTAATAATCTCACAACGTACAAAATCGTGAACAAAATTAGGCCCTGTTTGGTATTGTTTTCTGTTTTTTGTTTTCAAAATTGTGTTATTAGAAATGAGAACAAAAAACTGTTTTTGTAGTTTTCAAAAAACAAGAGTTGTTTGGTTAATGTTTTCTAAAAACAATTTTTTAGTTTTATTTTTTTTTAAATCTTAAATAAAAAATTAACAAATATATCTACAAAGAGAAAAATATTTGAAAAGTTTGTAATAAATAATGAGATAAAATAATTTGAAAGAAAAAATTATGAAAAATAAGAAGTGAGAAAATTTGAGAACAACAGAAAACAACTTTTTCTTGTTCTCAAAATTTTCTGTTTTTTGTCTTTGTTTTTAAAAATTGTTTTATGAAAACAATGCCAAGCATCCCCACTTGTTTTCAAAAAACAAATTTTAGTTTTTAAAAACAAAAAACAGTTTTTTAGTTAAGGTGTCAAATACCTTCTTAGATTCTCCTAAATTTAAATTCAAAAACAAACCTAGATAGTAAATCAAAATTAGATTTCCTTACAATCACAATATCAAAATTAAAATAAAATACCCAACTACCTAACCCATGGGTTGTGCCACCAAACCCAATTGTCGAAACACCGTTAGAACACTAAAACACAATAACCCCAAATCCTACAAAACTAGAAACACATTAACCCACCAAACTAGAAAATAGTTTTGTTTTTTATTTTAATTTTTCGGTATTAATATGGTGTGGGAGGGTACAATTTACAAATCAAGAAAGTAATAATGATCTAGATCAAATTCTCTAATCCACGTGAACGATTGAGATTGTGTAATATGGTAGTGAAAAAGTAACGTGCACTACCCTAGCTAGTCGTAAAAATTTAAATTAATTAAAAGAGAAAGATAATAAAGTTGGATGAAGATAGAGATAAGTAGATATTAATATTTTAGGGGGTGTTTGGTATGAGGTTAAGTAAATGTGGGAATGTGTATCTAAATTCCTTCTTATGTTTGTTTCAAATTTTAAGGGGGTAAAGTTAATAATTTGTGTGGGCCCTATATATATTTTAAGGGTAAAGTGAACCATTTTGTACACAAGAGTTTCATATTACCACCATCTTAAGCTCATCTACACGTTCCTAGCCCATCTACCGAAATGTCTCGCACACTTATATGTGACAAATTCTTTCAACTAATCACATAAGTTTAAGATGAGACTCGCTATGTTATTTTAAAAAACTTGTCACATAAAGTATGTGTAATATTTTAGTGCACTCATTACAAACTAGTTTTTATAAATGGTAATGGTGTTAGAGAATATATATTATTCAAGGAAATAGTAAAATCAAAGATACAATTTTATACAAAAACTTACAATAGACAAGATGATAGATAAATAAGCGTTACAACTCTATTGCGAAAATATAAGCAAATAGAAATAGAAGATGATAGATATATTGATAATACAACTCAAAGCATAACAATCCAAATAAATATATAAGATAGAAGCAAAAGGTAAAAGAATTAGAAGAACAAAATAATAAGAAGAACAATAGATAAACTCTTACTCACACAATCAAAGTGTAGAGTAGTAGGGATCACTAACTTGAACAAGGTTCAAGACCTTTGTCCAAAAACTTATTTCCCCCTATTCTCTAAACATTAAGGGATCTCACAAGGAACCAACTCTATGGAATTATCAAGTATTTATAGTATATTTTCCAGCGAAGTGCTTTGTGAATGGAAAATTGTATGTCTCTTACAAGTGAGCATTAGACTCCTATTAAGTGTTTTGAGATATCATTTGAATTTCAAATTCCACCAACCTCCATGATTGTTACCGATGTTTAATTGGATGCTTATGGAATAAAAATGAAGTTTTGGGAGTTACTTAGGATGTTAGCTAGAACCGTTCAAATTGGAGAAAAACTGAAATTAGATTTGGCTGTCAGCACCGCTGCGGCCAGGGATGATAGTGGCCGCGGCCACAATGCATTTTCAACCTCCAAATTCTAGTTTTCCAAAAAAACATGTCAATTTCTTCCCCACACGATTTGTAACCTCCATACACCTAACGAGAGATAAAAACATGTCTTCAACAACCGTATTACATAATGACTTTATGAAATTCAAACGCAAATGTGTAATTCTCATTCTACACATTATTGGGTAATATTTTAGAATTACAAATCTGTAACTGATTTTTTACTCTAAAATATGTTATATTTGGACACACATATGTCTAATTTTGTAACTATCAATAATATATTACAAGGTGTGACAAATCACATTTTTCACATTATTTAATCTAACATTATATTATATGAAACAATATAACAAATGAGTGTTAACATAAAGAAATATATTGATTTATTTTGAAAGGAATTAATTGAAGAATAAACAGAATTTTGGCCCAAAATTATTATCACTTAAAAATTGTGCCTCCAAGTTTATCACGTTGTTAAAAATTCTCCTTAAACTATTACCATTACCAAATCATATCCCTTTGCCCAGAAGAAGTGACATGACATAATGAGGAATTGGCATATAACTTTTTCACACCAACTGAAGTTTCGTCACTTTAGAGTTTTTCCCTCTGAATTATTATTGAATTGTAGAGTTGTGTCTTCTAAACTATTACAACTACCCAAATGTGTTTCCCGAGTTTTGGATAGATGGACACAATATAGTAATGGTAATAGTTTGTGAGGAATTTTTAACATCGTGAAAAATTTGAGGGGCACGATTTGAAAATAGTAATAATTCAAGGAGCAAAAATCCTATTTATTCTTACTTTAATTTTGAGTGCTGATATATAATTTTCAATTAATTCTAATATTGTAGTATTTTTTAGATCCAATTAATATGGGCTATTTTTTTATACCATATTATTTAAAATTAATATCATTTATATATAAGCATTTTTAACTAAATATAATATCAAAATGTGCTAATGCAAATGTAACATAAATATAATAGTAGAATATGTAGTTGTAATCAACTGTGAACTTGTGGATTGACTCATCTACATTAAGGTGATATTTTAATTATTGTAGATCTGATTCAAGACAATGGAGTGGTTTAATTCGACTAAAGGTGGTTTGGTGGGTTGTGGGGGTTTAAAATAGCCTTAAATGATTGAATTAGTAGAAAACCTTTCTTAAATCATCATCATCATTATTATTATTATTATTATTATTATTATTATTGTTGTTGTTGTTATAATACAATTATTATTAATCTTTAATTAACAAGGAATTTTATTTTACTGCAAAGATCACGTTCAGAAGGAATCTTCATTCGCTTATGATATTTCATGGTGGTCGGTACAAGGTTTGAGATAATATTTATTTATGAGTTTATGATTTTTTAAATCCTTCGTTTTGTTTTATTATTTGTGATTTTGTGTCTTGATAAATTAATTTTTGGATCCTGTATTTTTTAAAATAATTCAAATAGACCCCTAAATCCGATTTTGATCAAAGTTTTTTGAACTAAAATCACAAATAATTCATCAAATTAACAACTTAGAACAAAAATATAATCATTCTGCCTAAGAACTGTGTTGTTATATTCAATTTTTTATTCATCAAATCAGGTTTAGGGGTCTATTTGAACCATTTTACAAAACACAGAGTCCAAAAATTAATTTATCAAAACACAGGGTCCAAACAGATAATAGGATAAAACTCAAGGTCTAAAAATATATAAACTCTTTATTTATTTTTCTTGCAAAACTTATGTTCAACTTTCTGCCCTTTAAAGGGGACATCTCAATTAATTTGGATATTCTTTTTGAGTAGAGTAGATGTGAGTTTAACCATACATTAATTACTATTTATAAATGATTATTAAAAATTGCTTGAATCTAATGAATTAGATATCAATTGGTGAACGAAATTCAAATATCTTCACGAATTGTTAGTTGGTGGAGACTCTCTAACTCTAATTCTGAATTATGACACTATCATTAAACTACTTATTTAAGAAAACAAAATAAAATTTAAGTTGCATTTAAAAAAAATTATATTCATATTTGCTCGTTTTTTTTAAAATCAATATAATATTTCAATTGAGTATTTGTTTTGTATGTTATTAATTGAGTTTAATTTTAATAATGCATCAAATAATTTATTAAATTTAATAACATATATCTAACAATTTAATCAATCTCGTTATTTCTAAAAATAAAAAAAATTAAGTTCATTGTTATGCAATAATTATTGGTCAATCTTGAATTTAATAGTTGTTTTGTATTTTTGATTTTTTTTATTTTACCATAAGAAAAAAAAAAGACAAACTAACATAATTTTGAATTTTAAATGATTTGATATCCTAATTCGTTAAAAATAAAAGTTTTTTCTTAATGATTTTTTATCACATATAATTCATACATTTATTTTATTTACTATCTAAATCTTAAATAAAAAAAAAACATTAAAATTGATTCACTCTAACTACCTACCAATGCAAAGAGTGCTATTCTTTTTTTTTTTTTTTTAAATTGATTTAATATATAAGTAGTTTTGATGACATAAAAAATAGGGTTAATAGGATATAGGATCCCATTATATTACTATTGTATCATATAGGTCCCCATTTTATTTTTTTTAGCACTCAAGTCCCCATTTTTTGTTAAATGAAACAAATTAGTCCCTAGTTCTTTTTTCCATCCAAGAACCGTTAATCTAATGGGTAAAATGATAATTTTACATTTGGGAGGATTGAGTATATCTTATTTTAATGTAGCTTCCTTACCACTTCAAAAAAAAAATGCAACTTTTTTTAAGACAATAATTCTTTTCTTCTTTATTTTTAATAGATATTAGAGCTATGTAATTGTCTGAATTAAAAAAAAAATTATTCATAGTAAAGAAATGTATATCATACATCACAAATAAAATTTACAAGAAATTATGCAAGAAAAAAAATGTATAATCTAATAATAAAGTTACCAATAAGCATATGTTTTGAAAAATAATGCACATTAAGATGAAATATTTCCTTTTAATTTTATCATGTTTGATAATAAAAAAATCACATATACATGAAAGTATGTAGAAAATAAATTTATTTTTCTTGTGAATAGTTTAATCAACATGCTCCTATTGATAATAATACTTAATATACATTCTTTTATTTCTAAGTATAGTTTTAGATTTTTTTGTCATATCTCTAAATTGAATTCATTGTTATTTTGATTACTTAAAAATAGTATTTCTCTTATTAATTTTTTGAAACCATTATTTATATTTAGTATCAATTTTTAAATTTTATTATTCTGACAAATATAACATAAGATACATATTTACTTATTCTTTTTTCAAAATTAATGTTACTTTTGATTTATATATATATACTTACAATTTATTAATAACTATAATATATATTTACCATGATTTGTTTAACTATGTTTCCTTAAATTATTTTAAATTAACTATCACATCTGATTTGACAAAAACAAAAATTAGAAAAATTGAAAGAAATAAAAGATGAACTTGAATTTAAAGTTTTAGGAATAAACATAAATTATGAATGGATTTTATAAATTTTATTTGTGATGTAAGATATATTTCTTTAATATGGATGAAGTTGCTATTTTTTTAATACAAATAATTACATAGCTTAATTATATATCAAAAAGAAAGAAGAAAAAAATTATTGTCTTAAAAAGAAGGTGCATTTTTTTAAGTGGTAAAGAAGCTGTATTAATAATTAATAATAGATAAAAACTCAATGTAAAATTATCATTTTACCCATTGGATTAACGGTTCTTGGATGGAAAATGGAACTAGGGACTAATTTGATACATTAAACAAAAAATGGGGACTTAAGTGCTCAAAAATAAAATAAAATGGGGACCCTATGTGCTATTATCCTTAAAAAAAATACTGCTCAAATAATCTTATTCAATCTCAATATTAATTTAATACATAAAACGAGAGAAATTGATGATATAATTGTAATAAAGATAAAAATCATAAATATTTAGTTTTAAAAGTTGATATTATTTGATAGATTACATAATGTTATTCAATTAGAAAGGAAAGTGCACAAAAAATTGTGTTATAGACTCTCTTAACCCTGCTTATGTATATATATTAGATACAAGTAACGTGTAATATGCATATTTGTTTAGTTTTATTTATAGAGTTTATTAATTAGTTTTATTAAATTTATATTAATATCATATAATTTCAAATAAATATCTTATTTTAATTAAATAATTTATTTATTTTTGTTTAAGTTTATGTGTGTTGTAGTTTTTGAATTTGAGAGTGACAACAAGAGATTATATATTATATGTTTAATGTAATATTAAATATTATAAGTGGATTTTAAATTTAAGTTTCTTGCTAGTTTTTTTAAAAAACTATTTGTTGTTAATTGACAATAGATTATACTATATGTTTAATATTATATTATTCTAATAAGTATGTTTAAGTTTAATTAAATTTTATTTAAGTTATAAAAAATATGATTTTATTATTTTTAAATAAGAGTTTATACATTTTTAAACTCTGTGTTTTGCCTTATTACCTGTTTGGACTCTGTGTTTTAACAAATTATTTTTTGGATTATGTATTTTGTAAAATGGTTCAAATAGACTCCCAAACCTGATTTTGATGAACAAAAAATTGAATATAACAACACAGTTCTTAGACAGAATGACTGTATTTTTGTTCTAAGTTGTTAGTTTGATGAATTATTTGTGATTTTAATTAAAAGAACTTTGATCAAAATCGGGTTTAGGGGTCTATTTAAATTATTTTATAAAACACAGAGTCCAAAAAAACATAAACCCATTAAATAATTATCATTGTAAAGTATCTAAAAAATATCATATTTTAATTTGTTTGATTATTTATTATTTTTAAATAATTATTATTATAAAATATCTCATAAATATCATATTTTAATTTTTTAATTATTTATTTTATTTACTACCTTTAAATATAAAAATATTTTACAAAAATTAACATTAAAATAATAAAAACAGTTAAAATAAATTTTTTTTTATTTTCTACCCACTTATTATATAAAAGATATTTTGTCAAAATAAAAAAGTCAATACAAAATTAATAATCTATTACACAAAAAGTAAACACAGTTATCCAAATTCTCTCTTTCCTCCTTGAAATAATCTTTAATAATATATATATATTTTAAATATCGTCATAAGCATCACGAGTCACGACAATTTTTTTAAAATAAAAAAAATAAAAAAGAGAGAGAAGAGAATAGTGACGCGTGGCCAAATACGAGCTTCTGAAAATACAGTAATTTCAACGTGGTATTTTTTTTTAATGTTCGTAAAGTCAAAAAGATAAAAGCCACGCGTCAAATGCGGTCAAGAACATGGAATTACCATACCAATACGAGGAGGCGCGTGCAACCACATCGCTCACTGCTCTTTTTTATTTAACTATATATGTATTTTAACGAACGACAGGGGGACCACGAGTAAAAAAATGAAATAGGGAGGGGTAAAATCGTCAGCCAAGGGTGGCGTGCTTTAACGGCATAAAAAGCTCCTTAAAAAGTCCTCTGCGCCACCCTGTAACACAGTCCCCTACTCCCTCTACACACGAACAGAGTAGTAAACGCTAAACCCAAACACACACAACTACTTTCTCTCTCTCTTTCTCACTTTCCTTTGCTTTCTCTCTTTAATTTTCCTGGAAAATATTCAGAGGAGGGAGAGGAAAAAGGGACAACTTCGTCAGAGACATACCCGATCAGATATCGTCAATTGGAGAGAGAGTATCGAAACAGAGGAACGGTTCATTGAGATTTGCGCTCACAGAGCAAACCCCAAAAAAATAATATAAGAAGAAAAAAAAAATCTCAGCGGATCAGGGTGATTAAAGGCAAAGGCGGCGATAATTTATGATGTGCTTTTTCTTGGAGAGAGGAGGAGCTGAATCACATTGAATTACATTTACTCTTTCGTTTTCTTCGTATTACGCAAAATTTCTGCCATTCTGTGTCTCCAAACAGTGTTTTCTGTTTCGCCATTTTCTATTCTTTCTCTCTCTCTCTCTCTCTCTCCTTTTTATATTCATATTTATTTTTTACCCTGGTTGGGGATAGTGAATTGTGATTCTAGAGCGTCATCAATGTCATCATAAAAGCTCGAAATCGCTGCGAACAACGTAAAAATCGAGGCGGTGGTATAAGATTAAGGGAACCCGACATTCAATGAGATTATTACCAACTTTAATGGTCCGGTGGTTGCGTGTTTTAGAGAGAGAAAGATAAGAGATAAGTTTCATTGAGGGAGGAACCACCATTTATGGTCTAGGTTTCTGGTTTATCTTTTGTCTGGTTGAGTTGGAAGGGGACAGTGAAGAAGAAGAAATCGCAGAAGACGCCGTTTTGAAAGCGAGAACCTTTGGTACTACCACTGGTTACTGGCTGCCTGCTTCTAAAGAAAAAAAAGAGGTTTAGTTTGTGAAGCTTCCTGGTTGTTTCAGAAGGGTATATTCAGGATTTAGGGGTTACAAATGAAGTTCATGAAGTTGGGGTCCAAGCCTGATACATTCCAAGCTGATGGGAAATCTATTAGGTAAGAGAGCTTTTATTACTTTACTTTATTTTACTTTATCTTATTTTATTTTGGTGGTTTTCATTCTTTCTAGTGCAACAATTTATAGCTCGAGCCTGTATAAGCCTTTATTTTGACTTTACAGCTCGATCTTTTCTCGTGTTTGTGTTTTGACTGGGTTTGAGATTTTTATAGCTCGAGCTTGTTTGGAGATTTTTATCTCATGTCTCTGAACTTGTGTGCACAAAATTGGTCTTCAAAACACTTCTTTCCCCAGAAAGGTGATCTATGACCGAAGTGGATTGAAATGTAAAAGATTGAGCGCGCCATGTAGAAAGTTTCTGATAAATGTTAAAAATAAAGAAATCCAAAGGGAAGAAAAGCACATGGCTTTTGTTTTGTACTGTTTTTTATTCTATTGATATTGCTATTTACCATTAATACTATTATTATGGAGAACGGATAAAAGGGTGTTCAATTAGGTCTTTCAGGATGTGGTCCAGCCTTAGAGTTGTACTACTTGTAATGAGTTTGTGGTCCATATACGGTAAAGTCATTACCCGAGTCCCATGGCCTTTAATCATCACGGTGGGGACATTCTTCGTTGAAGTTTGAACGATGACAATGGTTCAACCAATCATTTCACTGGATATTTCTTTACGAATTGTTGTAACTAGTAACGTTAGGTTAATCCTATTAGCAGAGTCTGCTTAAATGGAATTTGTTTCAGCCCACATACACTACACTGTGTTGTGATTTGCCAGGGTCGATTGATGTTCACAGTTTTTATTTTGTCGTCTTTGTAACATTGATTAATTCCATGGCTAGTCCTATGTGTATAATCCTGTCTTTATTCACGTTAGCGTCTATATTCATGCAGGTACGTTTCATCTGACTTGGCATCGGATGTCATCATAAATGTTGGTGAGGTGAAGTTTTACCTTCACAAGGTATGTTCACTTTGTTATATTTTTCATATATGAGGATGTTTTTTTTACCATCACTGCTGATGGATTCCTTTTATGTTATATATGCTATGAATTTTGCCTTGCGGTATGTTCATTTTTTTTCTCTGTTTTTTTGAATCAACGACCATGTATGAGAAAATTTTCAAATTGACGAGATTTTCTATCGGTTCTTTTTTTTAGCCAGTGATTTATGGCTGTCTCTTACCTATGTAAACTTGGGAATGTTTCCAAAAGTTGTAACCTGTTGAGCACGCTTAAACTTGATGGTGTTTATTTACAGTTTCTTTCAACATTAGTACAAAAAAGGAATACAATGAAGTTAGCAGCTTTTGAATCAAAATGGTAATAACAGTAGGACTGAGGGGCAATATTACCGTTTATGTTCCCACTTTTAATAACAGAGTTGTGTTAAATCACCTAATGTGTAAGGACCTTTGAGAGATTTTCTTTAAAAATTACATTGATTTGATCTACATTATGTCTTTGCAGTTTCCTCTCTTATCCAAGAGCAGTCGATTGCAAAAGCTAGTGTCGAAAGCAACAGAGGAGAATTCTGATGAAATCAATATGGTTGATTTCCCTGGTGGTCCAAAAGCATTTGAAATTTGTGCAAAATTTTGCTATGGTATGACTGTCACTCTCAATGCTTACAATGTTGTGGCTGCTCGATGTGCATCTGAGTATCTAGAGATGACTGAGGACATTGATCGAGGCAATTTAATATTTAAAATTGAGGTGTTTCTCAACTCAAGCATCTTACGAACCTGGAAAGATTCTATTATTGTTCTCCAAACGACAAAATCTCTTCTGCCATGGTCTGAAGATTTGAAGATTGTTGGAAGATGCATAGATTCAATTGCTTCAAAAACTTCAGTGGATCCAGCTAATGTTACTTGGTCATACACATTTAACCGAAAATTAGCAGAGCCTGACAAAATCATTGAAGATGGTATGAAGTTTCGAGAAAGAACAGAGTGTGTTCCAAAGGATTGGTGGGTTGAAGATATATGTGAACTGGATATTGATCTCTACAAGAGAGTCATGATTGCTGTGAAATCTAAGGGTAGAATGGATGGTTCTGTGATTGGTGAGGCTCTGAAAACTTATGCAGTCAGATGGTTGCCAGATTCCATTGAAAATTTGGTTTCTGAAGCCCATAGTTGGAGGAAAAAATCGCTGGTAGAAACAATCATTTGCTTATTGCCATCGGACAAAGGTATGGGTTGTTCATGTAGTTTCTTGCTGAAATTGTTGAAGGTTGCTATTCTAGTGGGAGCAGATGAGTTGTTGAGAGAAGATTTGATCAAGAGGATCACTATGAGGCTGCATGAAGCTTCTGTTAGCGATCTGTTGATTCCAGCAAAGTCTCCCCAGATTACCAAATATGATGTTGAGTTGGTTCAGTCTATTGTAAACCAATATGCGATGCATGAAAAGCGTAATGGGAGTTTGGAAGCTGTTGAGAAGAATGAAAAGGGCATTGATGGTTTTGTCTTGGGAAATGGATCTTTATTGAATGTGGGTAGACTAATTGATGGTTATTTAGCTGAAATTGCTCGAGACCCAAATCTCACTCTCTTCAGTTTCATAGACTTGTCAAAGTCTATTCCTGAATCAGCTAGGCCTATTCATGATGGGATATACAAAGCCATTGACACCTACCTGAAGGTATTTAAGTCTTTTCTGTTTCATTTCGTTTAGTCCCCTTGAACTTCAACGCAATACTTATGTTAATTATATATTGCCCACTGTTTCAGGAGCACCATAGTTTAACAAAATCTGACAAGAAAAAGATCTGCGGATTAATGGATGTGAAGAAGTTGACAATGGATGCATCGATGCATGCTGCACAAAATGAACGGCTGCCACTTCGGGTAGTGGTGCAAGTACTCTTTTTTGAGCAAGTTAGAGCATCTGCCGCTGCACAGCCTGCTGTTAACAATCACCCCCACAATGCTTCTCCATCAGCAACAAACACCGATGAAGAAGAATGCGAAAAGCCAGCTGTGGCAGCACAAAAATGTAAGAATGGGAAACTGGTGAAGAAGAGCAGCAAAAACAGTCGTAGTGGCTTGCAATTGTTACCATCTCGATCAAGAAGAATATTTGACAAACTTTGGGCAGTTGGCAAGGGGGGGCAAGGAGAGAATAGGAGCTCAGAAACGTCTGCAAGTTCTCAGAGTCCAACTTCTTTGGTTCCTGGTGATACCAAGTCCTCTGGTTCATCTTCAAGACCGAGGAGGCATTCAATCTCATAGGTAAAGAAGTGGGGTTATTTTGGTTCTAATAAGAACAGAACTAGCCAGGAAAATTCAACCGCCGAAGTGTAAAGAAAGAAAAGATGGTAGGATTTTGTTGTAGCTACTGGTGAATTTGTCTACGTAATATCAAAATTGCTGCTATATAATATATAGTGGGATGGGGGGTTTTAGTTATTTACTGTTACATATAGTAGATATGCAATCCGGTTTATTGTTGTGTCTGTCTAACATCAGTGGTCCGCGTCCAATTGTAATATTTTCCTACTACATTTAATATATATTTGTCCGCTACTTCATGTTGTAGAGTAGAGAATTAGAGGTTGGTGAATATAGCTATCTGGATATTAAGGTTCATTCTTTAATTTACATCCCCAAACCACATTCAAATCGGTGTAGAAAAAGAAGATTAAAAAAAAAAAACCTGTTATCATGTGGATGGTAATTTTTGGAAAGTTATAATTTAGAAATGAATAAAAACGATCTATTAAAGAATCAATCGAATTAAAATTTAATAAAAAACTAAAATTTCTTTTTTCTTTTAAAGATTTTTCTCGAGAAGCAGGTGATGGGAAAATAATACATTATTTTTTTTGTAAATGTTAAAAAATCATGGGATATTCCCTAATAAAATGGGTCATATATTTTCTTGTAAATTATGGTCTTACTTTTTTTTTTATGGTTTTAATGTATTATAAAATATGAGTTGATAAATAGTTATTTGCTGATTTAGCCTATTTGATTTTAATGATCTCTTGTATATAGACTTAGCATCTATAATAGTCAAGTTGTAGCAGAAGTGTGAGCTTTCTAGTTAACTGAAGTTTTTGATGAGGAGGTCTAGTTCAACTAGGTTAATATAAGCTAAGTCATTTCCCTAATTCTATATCTACGAATAGTCTCATCGCTATTGTGTAATCTGATAATCTGCTTCAGAAATAGAGGTCCTAGGGAGGAAGACTTAGTTGGTTAGTATTGCACTAACAATTCACGTTTTCTCCATGATTGAATCATGTATGTTTTTTATATTCATTAGTTGTTTATTGTGTTATAAGTTGTATGCAAAATTATTGATAAGATGTTCTATGAATATCTAACATGTGGTATTAGATTGCCAATTGTATACGATTTAGGACCTATAATTTTTTGTTTAACCTAAATTGAGATTAATCATTGATAAACCCTAAGTAATTTTTGTTATTATTTTATGTCAAAAATTTTATAGTTAGATCCTAAAATATTAGGGCTTTTGTTTATCTCGAAATTACCTTTCTGTACATATATTATATGTTTAATTTCGTTACATAATGATGAAGAATTTTGTATTTAAAATTTTAGGGTTTTTTCATAAATTTCGAAATTGCAAAATTGCTATATCTTAATTTAATAGTTATTTTTCCGAATTAAATTATTGTATATATTCATTATTGTTTGTGGAAGATATACCATACTTTAATTTTTTATAGATTCGACCATTTACACATTATTTTACCTGATTTTTTGATGCATTTTTTTTGCATTTAATCTCTTAGATTTACACTTAGTTTCTTGTTTTTACTCGATGCAAACCCCATAAATCAATTGTTCATGATCCTCCGATCAAAACCCCTCTTTAAACGCTCAAAACCACCTATTTTTTTGGTCGGAATGCTATCGGACTTGATCGGGTCACAATCCGGGTCGCACGACTCGTTTACCAGGTGCTGGAGATTGAAGACAACGTCTTCAGACAATGCCCACGGTCGGCGGCGCGTGCGGCGTCTCGCGACGTCGTTTTTTGACGTTTCCTTTTTTGACGTTTCCTTTTTCCAACATTAATAGAATTTAATTTCTGAATTTTCTATGATTTTTTATTTAATTTTTTGAAATCTTAAAATAATTATTACGGGATTAATCTCATTTACGTTGTCATAAAACATTAATAAATAATTTATAATGTTTTTTTCAAAATTTTGAATCACATAAAATTATTTGAGTATTTGTTAGTTCATTTGAACATACTCACTCTCTGGAACAACCATTTTTTTTTCATATACTCTCCCACTCACACAATAAGAATTAATTTTCTTAAAAAAAATCATATATTCTTTGTTGTTCTAAAGTGACAAACTTGATTATGTGATGACTAAATAATGTGTTATGGTGGGACACACTGTTTTGATCATTCATAAATCTAATGAGCAACCTTTTTTTATTTTTTGGGAATTTGGTTGAAAATATTATAATTATTATCATCAAAGTGATTTAATTATATTATTTTTCAATGATTGTTTTATCGCCAAATTTCATCAGTTTATATAAAATATTTTTCTTAGATAATTGATATGTATAATTACTTGCCCAAAGGAGGTAATTATGTACATTAATTAATGTCTCATGAAGTGTGTTGATTATGATGCATGTTTAAAATTATTTGCCCAAAGGTAATAATTTTTTATGTGTATTTTGTTTGGTTTGAATCAATATATATGATTTGAGAATTTATTTGCCCAAAGGTAATAAATTTTTAATTTATATATATTTCTACAACAAGTTCTTCAGAAACCAGAGGCCTCGGGACGATTACTCAAATGAGCGGTGGAGTTCGGACAGTTTGATATAACTTATCATTCGAGGACGACGATAAAAGGAAAAGTATTGGCGGACTTCATAGTCGAAGGCACCAACCTTGAAGACCTTTCCTACCAGTCGGAGAATAGAGATACCGAGAAGGAAGGAGATACTCCCGTATGGAAGCTATATGTTGATGGAGCATCCAATGAACACAACTTAGGCACAGGAATCATACTGATCACTCCAGAGAATCATCGAATCCACTACGCTCTCAGATTTGGATTCAACACTTCAAACAACGAGGCTGAGTACGAGGCATTATTAGCAGGATTACGCTTATCTCGGGATGTGCATGCACAATCCCTGGAGATATTCAGCGATTCCCAGCTAGTGGTGTACTAGGTACTGGGGGAGTATCAAGCCAAGGGACTTAGGATGGTGCAGTACCTAAACAAGGTGAAGGACTTGTTGACACAGTACAAGAGATACTCGATTACACAAGTCCTGAGGGAGCAGAATGCCAATGCTGATGCCTTAGCCAAGCTTGCCAGTGCCAAAGATGCGGACACCCTGAATGTCGTTCTCGTCGAATACTTGGCGGAAAGAAGCATAACCAAGCATGAGGCACTACCTGTTGAGTTAGGGGATACATGGATGACTCCTATTATTAACTATCTCAACCAAGGAGTAGTATCTAGTGATCGGAAAAAAGCAAGGAAGTTGGCGAGACAAACTGCACGATATATGATAGTCGAAGGGGTCCTGTACCGACGAGGGTACTCCCTACCACTGCTAAGGTGCGTTACACCAGACCAATCAAAGCTGTTAATGATCGAGGTACATGAGGGGTTTTGTGGAGATCACACTGGGGGGCAGAGCCTATCAAAGAAAATACTAAGACAATGATACTTTTGGCCAATGATGAACGAAGACTCGATGGAGTATGTCAGAAGATGCCACAAGTGTCAGATGTTCTCCAAGATACCCCGGGCGAAACCTAATGAATTAACACAAATGCAAAGCCCTTGGCCTTTTGCTGTATGGGGAATCGACCTGATCGGAAAGCTACCCACGGGAAGGGTTAGAGTCCAATTTGTTGTTGTAGCCGTAGACTACTTCACCAAATGGACTGAAGCAGAACCACTCGCCACCATCACCTCAAAGAAAGTCTTAGACTTTGTGGTGAAGAATATCATATGTCGATTCAGTCTACCGAAGAAGATAGTCTCGGACAATTGGACTCAATTCAACAGTGATATGTTCACCGAATTTTGTACGAGGCATGGAATCACAAAGATATTTTCCTTGGTAGCACACCCCCAAGCTAATGGTCAAGTAGAAGCAGCGAACAAGACTATCAAAGACACTCTGAAGAAACTCCTTGCACAAGCCAAATGAGCCTAGCCAAAATTACTTCCGGAGGTCCTTTGGTCACATCGAATGACTACTCGAGCTGCAACAGGCTATACGCCATTCTCTTTGGCGTTTGGGTATGAAGCCATGTTGCTAGTTGAACTCACTCTCCCATCGCATAGACGAGAGACATACGATCAAGGGAGGAACAATCAACTAATAGAAGAGTCGCTCGATTTAATCAAAGAAAGATGAGAAAAGGCATGTCTTAGAGTAGCATCACATCAACAAAAGTGGCCAGATACTTTAACTCCAGAGTGAAAGATAAAAAATTCCAAGTTGGAGACTTAGTACTCAGGGGGTGTTCCTAAACACTAAGGACACTGCAGCAGGGGTACTAGGACCTAATTGGGAATGGCCATACCTTGTGGAGGAGGCGATCCCACCAGGGATGTACAAGATAGCTCGACTGAATGGAGAACTAATAAAAAACTACTGGAATGGCAAACATCTCCACCGGTACTTTCAGTGAAGCTGTTCAGCAGCGACATAAGTTTTAATTTGCAAATGTAGTATTTTCAAATTATCTATGTAACAGCCATCGTGCTTCAATGAATGGATGAATTTAATTTCTTAAGTTTCTCTTGATTCTTTAAATTACGTTCAACAAGAGAGACAGGTCCTAGGACCTTGTCGTCAAATTAATGGATCATGTTCGATCTTGGTCCTCAAAGGACCTATCGACCCATAAGATCCAAATGAGAGATTGGTTTGAGGACCTTGTCGCTAAACTATTTTATCATGTTCGATCCTGGTTCTTGAGGAACCTATCGACCCATATGATCAACAAGAGAGATAGGTCCTAGGACCTTGTCGTCAAATTATGGATCATGTTCGATCTTGGTTCTTGAGGAGCCTATTGACCCATACGATCCAAACAAGAGAGTGGTCCGAGGACCTTGTCTCCAAACTATTTGATCATGTTCGATCTTGGTTCTTGAGGAACCTATCGACCTACACGATCAACAAAAGAGACAGGTCCTAGGACTTTGTCGTCAAATCATGGATCATTTTCAACCTTGGTTCTTGAGGAGCCTTCGACCCATATGATCCAAACAAGAGACTGGTTTGAGGACCTTGTCGCCAATTTATTTGATCATGTTCGATTCTGGTTCTTGATAAACCTATCGACCCACACGATCAACAAGAGAGACAGGTCCTAGGACCTTGTCGTCAAATTATGGATCATATTTGATCTTGGTTCTTGAGGAGCCTATCGACCCATACGATCCAAACAAGAGACTGGTCTAAGGACCTTTTCGCCAATTTATTTGATCATATTCGATCTTGGTTCTTGAGGAACCTTTCGACCTATACAATAAAAAAAGAGACTGGTCCGAAGACCAGTCGCCATCATCGGATCATAATCGAATCTGGCCCTTGAGGGACCGATCGATAATTTGATCTAAGACTCGTTACAGGCTCGATTAGCCCATCTAGACCCAATTGGTTCAACTTAGACACTTCTGTCTACAATCATTATAACGAGTACACGAGAGATTGCGTAGATTGTGATCAACACTTGCTACGCAATCTTCATCTGTGTATAGGTATCATTACTACTGAGTATGAAACCATCACCCGACTACCAATGAGGGACAAGCATTTGCTTCTTGCAACATTGGGTGAAAAGGATAGTAATATGTGTCTAAACGCTCGAAGCAAGGCATGGTCAAGTAGCAAGTGACCAAGGCTTTTAAACCCATGATCACTTGGGGGGCATATAGTACATACCGATCGGGGTATACATAAGCAATGAGGACGTGACCTTAAGTACTAATCAAGCTCAAGTTTTTCTAGGACATTTGTTCAACATATGTTCTGAAAGTGCAAAAAACAAAAACAAAAAATACATTGGTGGGGAGACTCCTAGACAGGTACCTTATAGGGTGGTCGACTATCATCAACCCTACAGGGTGGTCGGCCTATCACCCATGGGGTGGTCGACCTGACTGTTTTGTTCATGGTACTTGGTGAAGTATCGCACTACTCACATTACCATGGCTGTTAGCATGAAAAACGTAAAGGAGTAAGGTTAGTATGGCACGTGAAATACATGTGTTTAGAGTATACTGATACCTGAACCACTGAGGGTTGTGAGTTGATATACTTAGTAAGCATTGGAAATAAAAAATTTCAATCAATACACTGAGTACTCATAAGAAAAAAGCATAAAGGAATAAAATGTCGTATGTAAAAATTGTCAAGTACAAGGTGCCCCACCAATGACATGAAAGGAAAGACATAGTAAGAGACCAAAAGAAGACTAACTAGGGCGAGGAGTATCATCTGAAAGACCACCCTGAGCCCCGGCAGCCTCACGAGCCAGACACCTCTTAAGCTCCTTCGCTCACGTCTTCTCGGGAAGGAAATCAAAGTTTAGATCTTTGTTGGACTTCCAGATCAAGTAAAAGCAAGAGAAAGATGTCTTTGAATACTCCTCTCGAGCCTTGTCCTAGGCAGCCTTGACCTCTTTCTCCTTCTCGACAAGAGCATCCTTCCGCAGTTGATCCATGTCGGCAATCAGCTTATCCTTCTCAGCTTCAGACTGTTTGAGTTGATCGGCAAGTTTCCCCTCCATCTGGGTTACCCTGAGAGTCAACTCAGTCACTTCCTGCTATTTAAGCTCCACGGTACTGCGGAGAGTGCTGATCTCTTCATCTTTCAAAGCAAAGTATGGATCCCTAGAGCCAAGAATGCGCCTAAGGTCCAGCATCTCATGGCAGACAGCTTCAAGCTCAGAATGAAGGTTGGAAAGCGTAGAGGTATACTCTACAGACCTATCACGGACATGGGAGACCAACATCAGCGCCTGCAAAAAACATAAAAGTGTTAGATAACGTCAACACACAAGTTAACCAGAGAAAAAGAAAACTATAGAGGACTTACACTCTGAATGTCAAGGAGTGACTTCGTGAGGATGCTGCTCAAGTCCTCATTCTTAATCCCATTAAAAGTTGTTGTCATCTGCTCCAGATGGGACGCTTGGTCCATGATGGCATCTAAATTCCTTATGGCAGACTGGTGTGGCTTAGATAAGGGAGTAGGTGCAAAAGAGGAGGCACCCGCATCAATGATATTGGGAGGAACTGACGTAGGCAAGGATGGCTCTACCTCTACAACAGGACTAGATGCCAAAGGAGTCAGAAGAGGCACCTTGGGAGGAACCTCCATTATTGACTCAGCCTCAACCCTGGCCCTCTTGGCCTCTCGGACGAAAGGGCTAGTCTCGGTTAGAGTCGACCTTTGTTGGGTGTTAACAAAGCCGAACATATTTGAACCTGCAAAAGAAGATCAAATATTAGTGGTATATCAAATACGTACCAAACATAAAGTAAAGATGATAAAAGTGTTGAACCTTCTGAATGAGATTCGGGTTCGAACGTGGCTTTATCAAAATCATCTGAAGCAAGTAGTGAGTACAAGGATGCACCCACCTCATCACCCTCTTGTCCAGCTAGCACGGGCGAAGAGGGTACCTTCTCGATATGAATAGGTCCCAGGGAGTCTATGGCGTTCACGGGCTCAGGACCATCTTCATCCGGAACATCAATGATAGTAGAAGGAAACAGCTCAACCTTCCTAAGGTTCTCTGAAGTAACAAGGGTTTTGCCATTCTTCTCCTCACGGGTCATGGAAATCAACGCCGTAGCCCTAACGGTCATAGCCTAGGTCGGGAGTGGCCTATAAAAAGGCTCGATGTGTTTAAACTTGGAGTAGTTGGCCTCGACATCCTTAGTGAAGAAATAGTTGTCAACAAATCTAAACACCTTGCTATTTCTAGAGATCTCTTCCAAGAAGGTGTCGGTATCCTCGCTCGTATAATGGTTGAAGTGGAAGTACCCCCGAGTTGCACTGAAAAGGGTTCGTCTTCAGATCAAATAAGTAATGGTTCTCATGAGGTACTGAAGCAACTAATTTTCTACGATGATAGATAATGTACAACACATATAACACCAAGATCGCGTTGGGAGCTAGCTGAGATGGACTAATACCAAAATAATCTGCCACGCTCTGGAAATATGGATGAAGAGGAAGTAGGGTGCCATAATTGATGGCAGAACGTGTCCAGGCGCACATACCCAAAGGGGGGTCCTCAACTCTATCATCTGGACTAGGGATAGTAATAGAAACGTCAGAGATGTCAAAGGTCTTCCTTAAGTTCTTCACCTTCTCTTCAATCATGCCAGAGGAAGCCCCTTTGAACCAAACCACCTCATAATCAGTAGGACGAGGCTTCTCAACCAGTTTCCATATGATCTCCCTGGAAAAAGTGGACCTAGAATCTGATTAATGGAGCTCTTTTTGACGTCTTTTCTTCTGCTGTGCATCTGGCGAGACTGTCTTGCTCTTGGGAGAAGGGCGAACCACCTTAGGCTGGAACCTGTGAATAGAACGTTCCTGAGGATGAATAGCCTAGTGATGAGAGCCCTCAGTATGTTCTCGCTGAGAAGAAGAGTGATGGGGAACCCGACTGGTATCCCGATGCAAAGGGCGTTGCAAGGAGTCTCGCTGACCGTATAGACTCCGTTGAGAAGAATGACTTCAGTGATATGTGCCTTGAGAGCCACAGGGAGTACTATGCTGATAAGAGATCTGAGAAGAGCCAAGCGAAGAGCCCTGAGTGATGTGCCTGACAATATGAGGATTTTCTTCGGAGGCTTGCCGAGATGTCTGTTTTACTCTTGCCATTGGGCTATACCTTGTCAAGAAATCTTCCTCACTGAATAAATATAAATCAGAGCAAGGGAAAATCCTTTTCACCCTTTCCAAGAACTCCTGTAGAGTACGCTCGCTTACAAACTTATCTGACAAATAGGAGTTAGACATTTGCAACAAAGGAAAAATAAAGAGTAAAGTTAGTACATCAACATAATGAGCCAATAGCTGGGGGCATATCCATTAACTAAGGAGCAAAATTGAAGAAACCGGAGGAAAACTTTTTTTTAGGGTCCTAGGTGGTTGGCCTATGGTTGGGCCGACCACCCTAGATCTTGGATCCTTGGAAATCGCCCAGGGAATATGGTGGTCGACCTACACTAAGGTTTGGGCCGACCACCTAGGTCTGGGAACCCTAGAAACCGCCAAGGACATGGGAATGCAGTCTAGAGTTGGATTTTGTAACCCTAGAAATCGCCCAGCCCTAGGGGTGGTCGGTCCATGATGAACTTCACAAGCCTCGAAATCGCCTAAGCTAAGGGAGCCCTAGGGATGCTCGACCCATAATGGGATGTGTAGGCCTGGAAATCGCACAAGGTAAGGGGAACCTTAGGGGTGGTCGGCCCATGATGGAATTTACAAACCTAGAAATCGCCTATGCCTGAATCTAAAACCCTAGAAGTCACCTATGCCTAGCTGTGAAGCCTTGAAAACCGCCCAACCGTAATTTTTATAAGCCTGGAAATCGCCCAGGCTAGGGAACTTAAAGGTGGTCGACCTAGGTTAGTGTAACGACCCAAATTTCCTAATAAGGCTTAAGGCCTTGATTATGGGGTCAGGATGACAAATTATGGAATTATGTGATTATGTGTATCATTATGTGAATAATATCATAATATGACTTGATATGCATGTTTAGGTGTATTAAATATGCATGTGGGCCCATATATGATTAACTGGGCAATTTTCATAATTTGGCCTATTTTTGGTATATTTGGCATATATGTGGTATGTGTGTGGTGCTTCATTATTATTTGGTTATGCTTGGGTTACTTAGCACAAGGCGATCCTAGGGGGCAAGCTAGTGGGAAAGTCACAACGAGATTCATACTTGACTCGGAGTGAGTCAAGGGGTATTTTGGGTATTTAGCACATTACCGGGATATTGGGTAATGTGAATAAATATTTGATGATAAATTGGGAGTTAGTGAGATCAGGGGGAAATTATGGGAATTTTGACTATTTTACCCCGGGGGGCATTTTCGGGACCCCGAGCATTAGGATTTGCTTGAGGTTACTTAAGCTTGAAGTAACCTATTAAAATAATAAAAGAACGTTCAGAACGTTCTCTCTCCCTCCTGTTCCCTTTTCGACATCCGATCACATTTTCGAAGGAAACTTGAGTTTTAGGACTCGGATTCAAGCAAGGATCAAGGCATAGCGATTCTAAGAAAAATTATAAGCTTATTAGCCGAAAGATTTAGCTGGGAAACGGCTTAATCGAAGGTAATCCAAGTTTTAAGTTCTAAGTTTTTAAAGATTTTAAGCTTTGATTGGATTTTATGTTTTGATGAGTTTTTGAATGAATTGAAGCTTGTGTTTTAATTGGTTTTGGTAAATTAGGATGTTTGGGAACTTTGATTTTGGGATTTGGATATGTTTGGATAGGTTTTTGGAGGATTTTAAGTGGGAAAAATTGAAGGTTATGGCTAGTTTCGTGGTCAAGTCTCAACCTTGTTCTAGCAAGTCGCGAATTGGATGAAGCCAGAAGCCAGGAGTAGGAAGCCTGGGGGGCGTGCTGCGATCCAAGAGGGGTCAAGTCGCGGCCTGCCCTAGTGCCCAGACAAAGGGGCTCTTTGACTTGGGGCAATCGCGACTCACTAGGCCAAGTCGTGACCGGCTTGGGCATTTTGCCTAGATTTGGTTTTTAATCATGAGAACTTAACTCTAAGGGCCTGAGATCGATCCGACTACCCAGTTGAGTAGGATTCGACGTCTCAGAGGCTTGGGTTGGGTTGGGTTTAGAAGTATTTATTTATTCATTTTTTATGAGGTTTTATATTATGGTTGTGACTAGGTTATCACTAGGGGCTTGGAAACGGGATCGTGCTTGTGGCTCATTTATTGGTAACCTGTGCTTGGATCAAATGTAAGAAAACTGCACCCAGTATGTGACATGCATGGTTATTGATGAGGCATGTTGAGTGCTCAATATGTGGACATTGATTACGTAGTAAATGCATAATAGCTTTGCTTATCTGTGTATGGCACTGACCAATGAGTCAGGAATCGGCAATGGTGTCAGTATTGACTGTGAAGCTGTGACTTATTAGTCAAGTTCGGCAGTAGTACTGAGCACTAGTTGTATGGAGTTGACCTATGAGTCAAGAACGATATTAGCGCGTTTAACGCAAGCCAAAAAGATTAGATCTAATCGACATAAGCATTATCAACATAAGTATGAAATGCTTGACCGACCTTAAGTTCGATGAAAACAAAAGTGTTTGTTTAGTCTAAATGCTAGTTACTTAAAGCCAGAGCCAAAAGGCTGAGGTGACCGTAATGTCACATGGCTTAGGGTGCAGAGCCCAAGTTCGTGACTCCATAGTCACTTATCTGATTGGGCTGCAAGCCCTAGCATGATTACCAGAATCATTATTGATATTCACTCATTTTAATTGGCTGCAAGCCCCAGTATGATTTCTAGAATCATTACAAATATTCACTTAGGATTGACTTGATAGTCATCCATACAGGAAGGCAGGGCTCACAATCATTTACTTAGACTTACTTGCATGCATGAATAGGGCTATTATTGCTAGGCATGCTTATTATAATTCAGTGACATGTTATTACCTATTCATGAGCATATTGAGTTTTCTTGCTGAGCCTCAGCTCACGGATGCTATGTGGTGCAGGTAAAGGCAAAAGAAAGCTGGACCATCCCTGAGTTAGAGAGCTTAGGGGACAATGTGTACATTTGCGGCTGCTCGACCACCACGACCGACAGTTTAAAGAGGAACTAGAGTTAAATTTTATTCTGCTGCTTAGGTCGGCTGGTTGTAAATATTTTATTGTAATTAACCTTTAAAATATATTTTTGGGATCCCAATGTATGTGGTAAATGTTTTAGTGAAATGTTGTATCTTTGACCAAATTTTTTAACCCTAAACCGTTAATCATACTTAGTTACACGATTATGGCCAAATGACTCGGTTAGCGAGTTTAGCATTGTTTAAAATGCACAGCATAATGGTCCCTGGGTAGTAGGGCGTTATAGTTAGGGTTTTACAAGCCTGGAAATCGCCCAGGGTAGTGAATTTGAAGGTGGTCGGCCTATTGACCTCTAAACCCTAAAGCATCATGCAGAAAGAGGCAAGGATTAAGCAAATTTTTGATTAAAACAAGTTTTTGGTTCAGATCAAGCAAACCCAAGGTGGCCTTCTTGTCACCAGTGCCTTTTTCTTTCGAGCTTGAAACTTAAGCTCGAACCTTTCAACTTGTGATCGATCGCCAAAAACAACAGATTAGGAATCATGTCTAACAATTTCAGCCAATGCTTAATATTTTCGAGCTTACGCTTCACGAGCCTACATTTCGAGGCTCATTTGTTCATTCTCGAAATTTGGGTGTAACAAGCCTGAAGACCCTCTCATAGACTGGGGGGCAAGTGTGGATGCAAAAAATTCGACATCCACCCGAGGTGGCCTTCTTGTCACTAGTGCCTCACAAGACTAAAAATTTAGATCCTCGCCTCAAGCAACCTCCCGAGATCCCCCTGAGAGGCCTCATCTCGCGCTGTGCAGCCTCGCCTCTTGCAGCCTTGACGCTTCGTCGTGAGGTTGCAGGTGAGACCCTGCCTCGCGTCTCGCGAGGCCTCGTCTCGCGCAGTGCTACCTTGCCTCCTGCAACCTCGATGCTTTGTTGCACAACCCTGTGCGAGACCCCACCTTGTATCTCACGAGTCCTCATCTCGCACCGTGCCACCTCTCCTCTTGTAGCCCTGTGCGAGACCCCAGCTTGCATCTCGTGAGGCCTCGTCTCGTGCAGTGCAGCCTCTCCCCACGGGGCCCTCGCCTCTTGCATCCTTGACGCTTCATCGTGAGGACGCGTGCGAGACCCCGCCTTGCGTCTCTCGAGACCCATCTCACGAGGCCTCATCTCGCGCCATGCAGCCTCGTCCCCTTTGGAGATATACGCTTCGCTAACAAGGCCTTGCCTTACTCTTGAAGCTAGGTGTCACTAACGGAGCACGCCTCCCATATGTAACTTAACCAAGGTCGTCTCTTACAAGAAACATAGTCGAGAACATCATAATTATACAAGACAATTGCTTAATATCCATCAAGGTAGTTTAATGGAGCCATAGTCAAGCCTAGCAAAATGGTAACCAGACTAGTATGAAGGAGGCCAAAAGTATGTCCAAGGTACCTTTGATCAGGTACATACAAGGTACCAACCTGAGTACAGAGTACGACAAGTCAGGTACGTGTAGGCTTGGAAAGCAACAGAGTACGAACCAGATACCCATGTCAGACAAATAGTGGCAGTACAAGGATAATACATCGTGGAACCACCACTACCACACCCATGACAAAGGTACGACCAGACCACCACCTCTCCAACACCACTACCATCTACATCATAATCACGTGCAGTAGTTCAGAATGCCTTTTTTTTTTTGTCCCATTGGGACCACTATGTATTAAGAGTCATTAGAGCTCACCTATAAATAGAACCCCACTTCACCAAGGAAAGGGGGTTGAAAAATTCATTGTATACTCAGACTATTAAGCAATATACGAGTTTTTACTTCACTATTGTTCCACTCATTTTGCCTCAAGTCCATTCTAAGTCCTTTCTAAGTTATTTTCTTACTAATATTTGAGTTCTCCGACCCAATATCGTTGACAAGTTCTCACCGTCAACAAAACTCAAAATAAATATAAAATTCTATTTAAAATAACGAATTTGTTTTTTTATTACACACAAAAATAAATACAATATACATTATGTACTTTTTTTTTTTTTTTGTAACAATAGAACTTAATTGTTAATTATTTTGATTTCAGTAATTTTAGTATTAAAAAGCCAATTACAATTACCATTATCTAACGATGAACCAAAAAACCCAAGCAAAACAAAAATATATTTCTTCCCTCTTGTCTCTCTCCTCTTCGCCGACCCATATGAGAAAATATATCTTCCTTCCCATTTCTCAAATATATACAATTAGTCTAGATATACATAATTCTGATTTCGTCTCTAGGCAAGTTTGATAATGATCTGTTGTTTGTAGATATTTGTGAGTTTGGATTCAGCTGTGTTTACTCTTGTGTTGTGACTCTTTGTAATGTATTATTATTAAGTTTAACTTTAAACTCCCTTAATAAACGTTTATTTGTTATGTAGCCAAAAGAAGAAGAAAAAAAGGTACACTCTGCATAGAACTGCTTGGACTAATTTTGGCAATGCATGTTTGACTACAGCTCCATAATTTTACTTTACTTAATGTTAAATTATACATAATTGTTGATAATACTAATAATAAAGGTACGATCACTTTCTTTTGTTTTTGGTACCCATTTTATTTCTCTGTGGCGTTTTTGTTAGAACAGAGGTACAACTGGCCATAAAAAAGCCTCCTTTAACACACAAAATACATGAACTGAAAGAAATCACACATCAAAAAACAAAACATTGCGCCTTGCATGAAAAGCTACCTACCCAGGACAAAGCAAAGGCCCCACAAACAAGAACAACAACAGCTCCAACTCACTCTTGAAAGTTTAGTGTGCTTCGAGAGAGGTAATGTTCTGCTTTGTTTAAAGTTTAAATATATTTTTTTTTTTATCTTTTTTGCTCTGATTTAAAGTATTTGGAAACTTAGGTGCTTTTTTGATCCTAAAAACCCTAGCCTGAAGAGAAAAAGAAGAGAGAGATACAAATTATAAGGTATGAATGATCACCTTCCTTTTGCTTTTGATTTGGTGCTTTTCTCTCAGTTTAGACCTCAATATTCATGGATTTGTCTTCTTTGATTTTAGTCTACTTGGTTTATCTTTCATTGACATTTGACAATGTCTTGAATTGGCAAAAGAGTTCTTATATATCTAGATTGCTCATACTGCATTTGTGTATTATACTTTCAGGAATATTTTCTCTCTGTCGCTTGCAAATGGAGAAGGTAGCACAAGATTTGAGATCCTTTGAGAAGCAGCAGGGTAATCTCTGCAAGACATTTGAGGAACTACATTCTCAAGCTTTTTCTGCATTGAAAGAGCTTAAGAATTACTTTTCTTCAAATCAATGTACGTTACAGTCCATATTTGTTCAGCTGGTGGAGCGAGAAAAACAAATTTTCACCAAGGAGAAGGAAGTGGAAGCTCAAGAATTCAAATTTAACGAGGAGTATGAAGAGAGGTTGCAACGATTGGTGGAAATTGACAAATTAAATGAAGAGTATCATGAAAAGATTGCAGCCAAGAACAAAAGTGTTGAAGAACTTAATTCATTGATCCAGAAAATCTCAGTAGAGCTTGAGGTCAAAAGTAAACAATATGATGATATTCAGCACTCAATTAAATAGAAAGAGGTGGAGTACAATCGTATAGTAGCATCAACTTTGAGGAATACCGAGAGATTGGCTTCATTGGAAAACAGCATACTTCAAAAATCTGAAGAGAATCAGAGATTGGCGAAGAAGTTTAGAGATGTTACTGACTTGAAAGAAAGCCGGTTAAATGAGGCACAAAGATTGTATGAAAAATGCATGAAGGATCTTGATTTGAAAGAAGAGCAACTGAAAGTTCTTGAACAGAAAATCAAGCTAAAAGAGGAAATGCTTGACTCGATTAAAAGTTCGATAAAGGATCGCTCCTGTGAACTCGAATTGAAAAGGAAGCAACTTGAGTATGTTAAAAGATTGAAAGAGAGCAATTGTGCCTCACTAAAAGAATCAGTTGACCAATATGCTGATGTGTTTGAGAAGAAAAAGAAGGAATTTGAAAGCTTTGTACAATTGAAGGAAGAAGCAATGGAGTCCAAATTGGAGGAACTTGATTTGATTGAGAAAAATGTCAATGAGATAGCAGACTTGTTGAAAGAAAACAGTAGTTATGCTTCTGCCCAAAAATTGTTAGAAGAACAACTGTGTCAACTCCAACAAAAAGAGATCGAGTTTGAAAAAAAGGTCAATGCCTTCAACCTACGTCAGCAAGAGTTCGAGTCAGCTAAAAAATCAGCCTGGTTGGGAGTCAAAGACAAAAACAATATGTTTCATTCTGTAAAGATTGAACGATGGGAACACACTCACACTTCAGCGAGTCACCAATTTGGTCCAACAAATGAAAAGAGCTTATTAGAGCAGTTAAATGAATGTTTAAAGAAGTATGATTTGGCTTGTCATGAAATCTTTGTTCTTTTTCAAGTTTCATCAGACCCTGCAAAATTGGTGTTGGAAGCAATGCAAAGGATTTACTGTTGGCATTCGTATCGTGAAGATAAAGAGATTGTAGAGACTAATATGAGGAAAACCAGCATCCTTTTGTCTGCGCTGTCGATGAAAGCCTCTGCAAAAATTAGCCCTCAAGTGACACAAGAAGCTTCTAAGTTAGCAAGTGATTGGCATGCTAAAATGAAAGTGGCAAAGGCTAACTGTCTGGAGGTGTTGTGCTTTTTGCAGTTCGTGGTTAGCTTTAGTTTGACATCTTCTTTTGATGTCAACACGCTTCACAGTATTCTTGATATTGTTGGCCTGAACGGGCAGGCATCGAGATTACTTCCAGCAATGTGTACTGCGAATAAAGCACCGGGTAAAGCTCTCTTGTTTGTACTAGTTTTTGAATATTTTTTGCCTAACATTTTATATTAATGAAGTTCTAATTGTATTTGTTGGTTTCTTCAGATGTAGAAACTATTCAAAATCTCATCCTAAAAAAGGAAATCATCCATGCTGTTGCACTCGTTTGTGAGCTGAAGCTAACTGACAAGTTTTCGCCAGTGACACTTCTGGTTGAATACATCAAGGATGCTGAGAACTATACCTCGCTAGTTTGCAGAGGAAGGAGATCAATCGAAGCCAAGGTAATGAAAAGCTCTTAAACTCTACTGAGAAGCTCAAAAATATGCAACTTAAGTCTCTTACATAATTTCTCATATCTCCATATGTATGCAGAAAAAAGCCACGGTCAAAGAAATAACTGTTTTGAAAGCAGTAAAGAAATGCATTGAAGATTGCAATCTCCAATCTGTGTTCCCAAAAAGCCAATTCTACCAAGTGGGTCAGCGCCTTGTCAGTTTGGAAGAGAAGCTTCAACTATATAGGTATGGCCCAAATGAATCCTTGAGAAAGCGAAAAAACGACGATTCCACTGCTAGCCAACAAATTAAAATCAAGTATTCTCAGAAGAAATGATACAGTTGGTGCTTGCTCAAACTAATCTTTATTATATATATAGTTTACACATAGTACTTACTGCCAAAGTGGCATTACATATATAGGGCCCGTTTGCCATGCAGTCTACTAGACTGGATTGTATTAGATTATGAATTAGAACTGGACTGTACTGCTGGACTAAATTATATTTGAACTATACCATGTTTGGTGCAGTATTGTATTGTATTGGACTATGAATTAGAATTGGACTGTGCTGGACTAAATTATATTTGTACTATACCATAAAGACTAAATAAAGTATAAAATATATCTTTAACAAATTTGTAAATTTTTTTAAATGAAAAAATATTTGAATAATAAAAAAAAAATGTCAAATAATATTTAATACTCATAATTAAAATAAATTATATAAATATTTAATATCACATATTTTATTTATTAAATATTTAAAAAATTAAATTAAATAATTTTCAGTAATAATAAATTTAAAAATAATATAATATTTTATAAAAAATGATAACATAAATTTGTTATTTTGAAAATTAAAAAATTATTATATTTAAAATTTCATGCAATTAATATATACCATAAAAAAATTAATAATAAAAAAGAGAAAAATACAAAATATTGTGATATACATAAATTAATATATTTAAAATATTTATATGTTATATACTATAGAAAAAAAAAGGCAATGACTATATTAACCCACATTCTTGGTGGTTTAAAATAGTCCTCATTCTTAAGAACAAAATTAGTGAAGGATCAAGTATATCCGATCCCCATCAAGTCTAGTTTTGGTCCAAACCTAGAATTGGACACAATTAGCCAATCACATGTGCTTGTCCCTTGAAACAAATGAGTCCATATTTTATTAAATCATGTGATTTTAGTGTTCTATTTATTAGAAGAATTCATTTATTACTTAGTATTTATATAATTATCTCATTCATTTTCTATTTATCAGCTGTATATATCTATGTTATTACCATATCTCACCGATTAGGTAATTAGCTATTTTATTATATTTGATTCACTATTAATTAAGATTTAGTCTAATCTCTTATACGTGTATATATATACCTCACCATTATTCAATGAAAATTAAGCCATTATTTCCATTTTCTATATGGTATCATACCCATCACGTTCCTTCCCTTCTTCTTTTACTGTAATTTTTTTTTTGTTTAACCATAATAATGGCTTTCGATGAAACCTCTGCAACCTCTCATATTACTATTCAAAATACCTAAGAACCAACTACTCCTCTTGTTACCATCAATATTACCAAAAATCACAAAATTGACCACCAACAATTACATCACGTGGAGCCTCCAAATCAGAAGTCTATTAGAAGGCTATGACCTTTATGGCTTTCTAGATGGTCCTCATCCCAGTCCTACACCAACTATCATCGTGAGTGGTAAGCCGGCTCCAAATTCAGCATACACAACATGGAAACGCCAAGATCGTCTTCTCTTTAGTGCACTCCTTGGTGCAGTCTCTCTACCCATCCAACCTCTTCTTGCCCGCTGCACCACCTCTCAAGAGGCTTGGACCACCTTGGCTAATACTTATGCCAAACTTAGTCGTGGTCACATCAAGCAGATTAAGGACCAATTGAAGAATTGTGTCAAAGGTTCCAAAACAATCTCTGAATATATGCAATTTATTAAGAACAGGGCTAATGAACTTGCTCTTCTTGGTAAACCTCTTGACGAAGAAGATCTATAACGTCTCAATTTCCCTAATAAAGCTTAGTGTCTTGATTAGAGGGGAGGGAGGCAGGAGGTCAATAATTGAATATCATGGGCATATTTGTGATTATATGCATGATTATATGGATTATGTGAGTTATATTATAATATGACTATATCGGCATGTTTAGGTGTATTAAGCATGCATGTGGGCCTATTTCTTATTATAATGATATTTTCGTAATTTTGATCTGTTGAGGGCATATATATGTGTGTTTCATGAATAAGACCACATTATTATGTGGATATATTTGAGTTATTCAGTAGGAGACAATCCTGGGGAGCAAGTTAGCGGTTTAGTCATAGTGGGGTCAAATACCCGGCTCGGGGGTGAGTCTAGGGGTATTTTAGTAATTTAGTACATTACCGGGATTTATCGGGTAATGAAAAATTATTTAGTGATTATTCGAGGATATTGGAGATAACGGAATTGTGAGGCGTTAATCATGATTAACGGGAAAAGTGGCAAAAGATGGATTTGCCCTTGTGGGCATTATAGAGGGCATGAGTGGGCAAGGGGCAATTTGGTCCTTTCTCTTTTGTAGTGACTTAGTCACTAGAGAGCTTCAGGGGTAGGAAACAAAGGAAACAACTATTTCTCTTTCTCTCTCTCTCACGTTATGCTCTCTCCCTCGGTGTGCCTTGGAGTTTTTGCTTTCTTTGATTGAAGGCAAGCTTGGATTTGGTGGATATTGAAGGTTTAGAGCTGGGGGATTGAATTAAGGGCCAGATTTAGGTCGTAATTCACAGCTAGGAATCGAATTAACAGAGGGAAATTAAAGGTTTAAGTTTTGAATTTTGTGGTTTTTGAGTTTATTTTGAATTATGAGTTTCAGTGGTGTTTGGCTAGGTTTTTGGGGTCTATAAGTTGTTATGATGTCTGGAATGTTGGTATTAAATGATCAAATCAAATGTGCGCAGCAGAATATATGGATTGTTGACTGGTTTTTTAGCCAATTGACGCAGAGTCAAAATAATTAATTCGAGAGCTTTCAGTAGAAAAATCAATGAACAATAAATGAGCCAAGAACCTAGTAATGATGAGCAATAAATAATAAAGAACATCAGGATTTATAGAGGTTTAGCCTCAAGGATTGGTAATGACCTACTTCCTCTTGGATTTGTATTAATCTTGAAGGTTTACACAAGATCACGAGGGATTACAAGTGGATTTCTATGTGTAAATGACAATACAATAAGGTAGAATCGCTACTAGGTATGAAAATAAAGTTGCCCAGTATGTATCCAAATACTGATCGACATGCGAGTTTTTTTAACTCAATTGAACATCAAAATTCACTAAAACTTCATAAACTAAAATCTAAACTCAAGGACATGAGTTTACCTCAGCTGAAAACATTTCCCTTGATGATTACCATGCTCACAAGTTTCCCAACTCTGCATAGAGCAACTTCAAATCCCTAGCTAGCTTGCTTCCAAGCTTTAGAATCAACAACTCTAAATTTTCTTCAAACTGTAAAGAAAGAGAGAGAGAGAGAGAGAGAAATAGCCTAAGGGTCCAAAAACCAAAATGCTCCTAAGGCCAAACTTCTCTCTCAAAGCCCATTAAGGGCAAAACTGCCATTTTTCACTCTCGTCTCTCATTACACTTAAAATTCCCAGTTAGTTTCACTACTCCCAGAATATCACTAATCCTCCCCAAATATGACTCATACTCTAGTGAGTCCCGATAATTCATCGAATTACCGAAATACCCCTTGGCTCACCTAGAGTTGGGTATAAATTCCCCATTGTGACTAAACCGCTATCTTACTCAAAAGGACCGACTCCTGGCGAATATCTCAAATATATCCATATAATAATGTGGTCTCAATCACATAATATCATATAATTACAATTAGACCATCAACATGTCAAAATTACAAATATGCCCCTTTAAATAAAAGTAGGCATGTTTCACACATTTAATACACCTAAACATGCATAATCAACTATATAATAATATAACCCATGCAATTCACATAATCACATAAATATTCATTTAATTCACATAATATTCCAAAATTGCCCTTCTGGCCCCCCTAATCAAAGTACTAAGCCTTATTAGGAGTTTTGGAACGTTACAACACACAAACATGGTAATCATGCTAGGATTTCTTCTTCCTCTTCAATAGCATTTACCTCATTCTCATGTGGGTCCTTTCGGTACATACACACTCTAGCATAATGCCTGGATTTTCCACAAACAAAACAATGACCCCTCACGTCTTTGAATTGTCCATAATCTTTCTTTGGACCTAAAGGGTTCACACTATCCTTTTTGTTGTTGTTGCCCTTGGGATTCTTGTGTGAGGCCGCATTGGCCTTGGAAGTCTCATCTTTAGACTCATTCACACCCTTGTCTGTAATTCTTGATTCCTCTTCAATTTTAATGTGTTTTTGGATCTCTTCCAAAGTGCAATCCTCATTCTTATGGAGGATTCTTTTCCTATAGCTTCTCCATGTTGGTGGTAATTTTGCCGCTATTGCACCAACTTGAAAGGCCTCGGGAAGCTCAATCTTGAGAACTTTCAACTTGTTCACAATCACTTGTAACTCATGAATTTGAGGTAAAAGAGTTTTTCCATCAATGAAAGAAAATTCAAAATATTGAGAAATTAAGAACTTTCTTGTACCTTCTTCCTCGGTCTTGTACTTACTTTCCAAGGCATCCCAAATCTCCTTCGCGGAATTGGTATTGGTATAAATGTCATGTAGCCTATCAGATAGGGCATTAAAGATATGACCCATACAAAGAAGGTTGTACTTTTCTCTCTTCCTTCTTTTCTCCACCACCTCGAGAGTGTCTTTGTCGGATGACTCGACTAGAGGTGCCAAGGATGACTCAAGAATGTAGGCTATCTTGAGTGTTGTCAAAAGGAATTTCACATTGTCTTGCCACCTAGTGAAATTGGATCCATCAAACCTATCCAACCTCACTAGGCATTGGTTCATGATCTTGATCATCTCACCTTACATTGAAATAAACAAGGGTATAAGCTTTTGATTGTTAGAGATAATATTATTGCCTCAATGGAAAATAAGAACTATTACAACTCGAAGCAAAAGAATACAAAAGACAAGATGATGATTAAATAAGTTCACAACTTTATTGCATAATACAAGTAAATATAAAAATAAGGAGATGAAATCGAAGAAATCACAAATCTATGACAAAAGTTACATATAAACTAGAAATAGTAAAGCAAAGCAGGTAGAAGAGGATACAACTCTTATAACAAGAGGAAATAAAAGAAAGATGACAAGATGAACAATAGAATAAACAATAAACAACAAGAACAATGACATAAATAACTCTCACTTACACAACAAAAGTGAAGAATATTGGGGATCACCAACTTGAACAAGGTTTACAACCTTTATCCAAAATCTTATTTCTCCCTATCTCAGGCACTAAGAGATTCTCTCAATATTGAAAATAACTCTCTAGAATAATTAAGCCTTTTGGTGTATTTCTTGTCAAGTGCTCTAGTGGATAGAAATAGTGTGTCTTACAATTGAGCAATAGACTTTTATTTATAGAGTTTGGAGACACCATTTGAATTTTAAATTCTACCAACCCCATGTCTATTACTAATGTTTAATTTGATGTTTATGGAATTAAAAATGAGTTTTGGGAGTTACATGAGGTGTTAGAACCGTTCAAGATGGAAAAAAGAAGTTGGAGTTGGCTGTCCCTGGCCGCGGCCAGAGATGTTCCTGGCTACGGCCACTGGCCTCTGCTTCCTTTGCCACGACTAGGGATAATCAGTGGCCACGGCCACAGCTCCAATTTCAGCAAAACTCAACTTTTGCATTTCCAAACAGTTCTATCCTATTCCCACATGACTTTGTAATCTCCATACACATTATGTGGGTTAAAGTCATGTCTTCAACAACCATTTCACTTATAACTTTGATGAATTAAAATCGAAAGGGAATTTACTCTTTTGGTACCCTTTGTTTTTGCAAAGTATCATTCTGGTACCCTCTGTTTTCAATAATGCTCATATGGTACCCTCTATTTTGAAAACATAGATATTTTGTATCCTAATTGATAAAATTTTGTCAATATGACCAAACTATCAACAGTTATATATAATTTGTAGCTCGTATGATTGAGAGTAATTTGATTAAATTAGTAAAATTTTATTAATTAAATTTGAGCTTAGGGTACCAAATATGTACAATTTTAAAATACAGGGTATCAAATATGTACGGTTTTAAAATGCAGGGTACTAAATATGTACGATTTCAAAATGCAGGGTAGGGGTGTGCACGGTATGGTTTGGGCGGTTTGAACACTTTTTAATACACCACGCCACAAGTGCGGTGTAGTAGCTAGAACACACCATGTGGTGTGATTTGGTTGCACCAAACCGACCAAACCAAATCATTTTTTGCGGTGTGGTTTGGGTGGTTTTCCACGGTGTAAGTATGTTAAAAAATATGTCATAACAAAATTTAAAATTAAAAAAAATACTAAATCCTTAGTTTAAAACAAATCCTTAATAAGTTCTAAACAACATCACAAGTTATCAATTAAGTTCAAAAAAAAAATACAAGTCTCCCATGAACTTCTTTTCAAAACCCTCATGGAACTTAAGTTCAAAACATCACAAGTTATAATAAACTTCTTTTCACTCCACTAAACTACTATCATGGAAGAAACCCTCTTGCTTCACTTCACCTAATCAAGGGATACAACTTCATATTTGTAAGTATACGGTGCGGTGCGGTACAAACCAAAATTTCACACCGCCAAACCACGCGGTTTAGCTAAGATACAAACCATACCGAACCATTACACTTTTGACACCGCGGTTTGCGGTGTAGTGTGGTGCGGTCGGTCTTCGCGGTTTGTCGATTTAGATGCTCACCCCTAATGCAGGGTACCAAATGAGATTATTTGTAAATACATGGTACCAAGATGATACTTTACAAAAATACAGGGTACCAAATGGTTACCTACCCAAATCAAAATGTGTAACATAAAATTTACACATTATTAGATGATATTTGGGAGTTACAAATATGTAATTGATTTCGTAACTCCAAAATATGTTACATTTAGGCACACGCATGTGTCCAATTTTGTAACTCTCAATAATATATTATAAGGCGCTACAAATCATATTTTGTCACATTATTTAATATAATATTATATTATTTAAAGTAACATAACATTTTCTTCTAATTATAGGTATATATGAAAAAAAAATCATTTTTTTATACGATTGGAATGCAATGCTCGTTACATATAAAATAACAACATACTTTTTTAAATTTCAAATCTTGTAATTAAATGATATTTTAATTAAGACTTTATGTTAGACATTTATGGTAAGTTGTTATATTAATAGAGTAATTAATGAAACTATAATTTTGGAATCTGTAATAGAGGTACGATAGATTTGTAATTATTTTATTTCATTACTATCAAAATCCGATATAAATATGCCGAAAAAAAGAAAAGAAAAGAAAGTTTTTTTAAAATTGGTACTGTATTTTTGTAACAAAAACATTGTTGGCTATATTTGTAAATATTTTTATAAAGTTGTATGCTATTGTAATTTTCCTTTAAATTTGTGTTGCATGGTTTCAATCAAGAGTAAAGACACTTCCACCCAAATATTATACACATTTTTTATAACAGTAAATCTTTGTTTTAATAAGGGTTTATATTTTTTTTTTTGACATTGTGTTTTTTCTCATTACCTATTTGGATCCTGTGTTTTGACAAATTATTTTTTGAACTCTGTGTTTTGTAAAATAATTCAAATAGAGTCCTAAACTTGATTTTGATGAACAAAAACTTGAGTATAATAATTCAGATTTTAGGCAGAATGATTATATTTTTGTTCTGAATTGTTAGCTTAATTAATTATTTGTAATTTTAGTTTAAATTTTTTTGATCAAAATTGAATTTAGAAGTCTATTTGAAGTATTTTAAAAAATATAAGGTCCAAAAGAATTTTAAGATTCAAATAAGGAATAAGATAAAGGGTTTATACTTTTTTGGACCCTGTGTTTTTTCCCATTATTTGTTTGGACTCTGTGCTTTTTCCCATTACTTGTTTGGACCCTGTGTTTTGACAAATTACTTTTTGGACCCTATGTTTTGTAAAATGATTAAAATAGAACCCTAAACCCGATTTTGGTTAATATTTTCTTAACTAAAATCACAAATAATTTACCAAACTAACAATTCAGAACAAAAATAAAATTATTTTGCTTAAAAACTGTGTTGTTATATTCATTTTTTTCTTCATCAAAATTGAGTTTAGGGTTCTATTTTAACAATTTTACAAAATATAAGGTCTAAAAAATAATTTATCAAAAACACAGTATCCATACAGATAATGAGAAAAAACACAAGTTGAACGAAGTATAAAACCTCATATAAAAGATAACCTATAAAAAGGTATAAAGGGATAAGGAACGTGATTAACTAATGTTTGTCAATCAAATGATACTTCTACTCTCATAAATTATAGATTCGAGATTCCATTTCCGTTTCCCTCCTCGTTTCGTTTGACTTATTCGATTCTATCGCGTAGTTGCAGTTGCAGACCAAAAAATGAGAGCTACAAGCAGAAGAGGAAGAGGAGGAGGTGGAGGTGGAGGATTCCTCCTTCTCTTTCTTATAACCAATCTTTCTCTGCCAACTCTCTCCGAATGTTCACGCCAATGCAAAGCCTGGCTCGTCCAGTCAATCCCCACCGATATGCCCCACCTCCCTCGCGTCCCCGGAGTCCTCTCTACTGGTAAATATCTTCTCTTTTTCTTTGTTTTTTTTTTTCCCGAGAAACTTTTTTTTTTTTTTGCAAGGTAAATTCATTGGTTTATTCAATGTCTGCTGATGATGGATTATTAGGAGACGTATTCCGGTGGCTGCCCGGGAACTCTACTCATCGATTGGACATAATCGCTCAGTACTGGCAGCTCGTAGCGTCTCCTAAAGATCCTAGCTCAGGGGATTATGGATACTCCAAAAAGGATTTACAGAGATTTGGTGCTAAGCAAGGTGCTGATGTTTATAAAGCTTTAGACAAAGCTGCTAATCGAAATGTTAGCATCAGGTACCGTATAGGTTTCCAATTCTAGCAATCAAGTTATGCAATTAATTATTTTATTTTGATTAATTCAATGGACAATGCCAATTTGTTAATCTTAGGTTAGTATCCCACTCGGGTGTATATCCTGACTATACCAAAGAACCAACGGACCTTGCTTCAGGAAGGCCAAACGTAAAGAATGTGACCTTGTTACTTGATCAATGGTGGGGTTCAGGGATAGTTCACGCTAAAGTATGGATTTCAGATCGTCGAGATGTTTATATTGGATCTGCAAATAATGACTGGAAATCTCTAACTCAGGTATGTACTCATCATTCAAAACTTGCTTAATTTGTCATAAGCTGTCATTGTTTTGATTATTTTTTTCTTTTCCCATAAGTTTTGATCATTCATTATTAATTTGCACCCTTCAATTGAAATTACTTGGTTTGAAAATTTTGTAAGCAACGTTCTTATTTGTCGATAAATGTTAGCAACTGGAGAGGCAGCCATGTGACCTGTATAAACATAAATTTTGTCTTGAATGAAAACGAGTATTTTTTTTAATTGGGTTGCCCGCGGAATTCAAATAACGTGTGTCTTTGAACTACAATAATGTTAGTCTGTTGATTTTGTTTTCAAATGACGTGTCTATGGATTTTGTACTACAGTTGGTACAATAAAATAGGAAGATAGAAACTCATTATTTGATCTCTTCAAGTTCAAATTGATTACATGCCCTTCTGACCTGAGGTCGAGTAGTTCTATAAGTTTACTTGGTCGAAAAAAACTTCTTTTCCAAGCTTCCTTCTTCACAAGTGTTATATACTAGATAAGCAGAATGTCCATTTGTTGTCTTTAAAAAAAATGAGTATTCTGAAATTGAGTTGTCAGCGAATTCGAATGACGTGTATTTTTGATCCACAACAATGTTAATCTGTAGTTTCTGTACCACATTGATAGATTCTCTTTCCAAGTTGAGGCTTCATGTCAAAACGAAGGTTGGTCCTTGTGTCGAAAGTTTAATGCCTGCTGTTTGTCTAATTTTGGCTTTTTGTTATATGATGCTGAATTTATAGGAAACTTCGTCCTACTGTTTCTCCAGTTATTTTGTATTGTATGCCATACTATATATTACAAGACGTTGGAGTTTAGCTACAGCATGTTGAACATCAACAGGTGAAAGAAGTTGGAATTTATCTCGTTGGCTGTCCAAGAGTAGCCAAAAAGGTGGAAGCCTACTTTAACAACTTATGGGCACTCGCAGCTCTCAATTCTTCACATCTCACCAGAACTATATCTGATCACCAGTGGCAGATTGATAGAAAAGTGCCTTGTTGGTCACATTTCATTGAAACAGACAGCAGGTGTAGGTGCGTGCATTTAAAGCTTACCCTGAAAACCAGTTTTACTTCTTTTAATAGTTATAGAAGCTCTAGTTGTGCAAGCAATACTGGATAGGATACTAATGTAGGGAAGTTAAATATTGTACTGTTACTAGATAAGCGTTTTCAAAACTTCAATGGTAAATAAATAACCTCTAATAATTGTGAAAAGGTGAGTAATGTTTTGGAATGGATTTGTCGATTATATTGTTGTGTTGCCGCAGGGCACCTTTTCCCCCCGTTGTGGAAATTCCCCATGTAGTGGGATACCCTACCATATCAGATCCTGTTATGTTTAAATTACCAATTCAAACTCCTGGAAACAACTATTCAACTTCGCAGCTTCAGTCCAGCTATCTGTCCTTCTCCCCACCAGAGGTAATAGAGCAAATATTTATTTCTAATTTGTAATACATAAAGTTAAATATTTTCATGTTGTACTTATCATTAAGATCTGAAAATTTATCTTTTATTCATGTAGAAACAGAACTTATAACTATGCTTGAAAATAAACACTGGTTTTACCTGTCATTAAGAAAAGGAGTAGCTTCCAAAGTTATGAAAAGTGCCAAGTAAATATTCAACGTGTTTGGAGTGTTTTTTTTATGCCATTTGCGAATAGCAGATATCGTTTGGCAGGTACCAGACTGATGAGCAGGCATGGTTGGATACTATTAAATCTGTTAGTACCGGAGCCACTTTAAGGATAAGTACTATGGATTGGCTTGGTCAATCTCAATATATGAAACAAACAGTTTACTGGTCATCCCTTTCCTCTGCAGTATCTGAGGTAAATTCCACTCTCTACAAATACTATTCTGTCTATTCGCATGATCTCACCATAGGCCTATCTATAATGGTTGGCAGGTTGTGTTCGCAAAGCAGGCAAAAGTGAAGATATTGGTGGCATACTGGGATCATTTCATCAACAACACAGATCAATACCTGAAGTCACTCCTCTACTCTAATATACTATGCTCTTCATCTAAATACAATAAATGCCGTGGGAAAGTTGAGATCAAATACTACATGGTTCCGGGTTTCAACTTGACCGGACCGGCCATTAGCCATGGGAAGAAGACTGGAAATGTTTACCCTGCTTATACCAGGGTGAACCATGGAAAGTATGCAGTGAGTGATGTACGAGCTCATATTGGAACAAGTAATCTAGTGTGGGATTACTTTTACACAACGGCAGGAGTGAGCTTCGGCACTAATAACTCTGCCCTTGTTTCTCAGCTGCAACATATCTTTGATGCCGACTGGAATTCCCCTTATGCGATGCCTATTGAAGATTTGGGAGACGGTTGTTCTTGTTCAAGTTAATGTTTCACTCCCAACTTTTCAGCACTTCTGCTGGGCCCACTTCTAATGTGTACAATTATTAGTCCATAGAAAGGACAGCTTTTAAATAAAGCTTATGTAAGCAAATTATAGAAGGGAAATTTGAGTTTTTATGTTTTATTGAGGTGTCTTAAATAAAAAAAAAATGTTAGGTGTTCTAATTATTTAAAAAAAATGCCAAATATTTTGATAATACCTAAAATACCCTTCCCATAATTTTTCCCATCCACTTCTTCTCTCTTCCCTCTCCCTCTCTCCCCTTCAACCTATTCCTCTCAATTCTCTCTAGAAAAAAAATTCATGGGTAAAGTAAAATATAAGAAAACTTAATGTAATAGCAAGTATTTCTTACTTAGGACACTAAAATACTGTATTTCGAACAGATTTAGGCATGATTTTTGGGTTTTTTTTTTTTGCGATTTTTTTCAGATCTGAAACTTTGAAATCTGTAGAAAATCAACGTGGTTTGATGGTGCTCGATGCCAGCTCGATGAGACCTTCAAAATCAAGATTTTCATGAAAAAAATCGATGTTGCTCAATGGTGGTTCGATGGAGATTTGATGGTGTTTGATGTGATTTTTGCCAGACATGTTAATTTTCACTCGGGTGTCCGTTTGGAGTGATTTTTTTTATTTTGGGTATTTTTTCAAGATCTACTCGTTTGAGATGTGTATATACACATTTGGGAAATGTAAATCTTGAAAAAATGACAAATGCAAAACATACCTCATGTTCAAGATATGTTGTGGTATGTTTTCAAGTTCTAAACTTTGAAAATGTGCGTGTAGATCTCAAAAAAATACAAAAAATCACCCCAAACGGACTCCCGAGTGAAAAATTATGTCTCTTACAAGAATTGCATCGAACCACCATCAAGCAACCATTGAACCACCATCAAGCAACGCCGATTTTTTCATGAAAATCTTGATTTTGATGAGTTGGTATTGAGCACCATCGAGCAACAATTGAGCAAAGTTAATTTTCTATATATTTCAGAGTTTCAGATCTGAAAAATAACTAAAAAATCATGCCCAACTCGATGGTGTTCGATGCTATCTCGATGGGGCCTTCAAAATCAAGATTTTCATGAAAAAATCGACGTTGCTCGATGGTTACTCGTTGGTGGTTCGATGCAATTCTTGTAAGAGACATAATTTTTCATTCGAGTGTTTGTTTGAGATGATTTTTTTTTTTTTTTTTGGTATTTTTTTGAGATCTACACGCACATTTTCAAAGTTTAGAACTTAAAAACATACCAAAACATATCTTGAACATGAGGTATGTTTTGCTTTTGTCATTTTTTCAAGATTTTCATTTCTCAAATGTGTATATACACATCTCAAATGTGTAGATCTTGAAAAAATACCCAAAATAAAAAAAAAATCACCTCAAACGGACACCCGAGTGAAAAATAATATATCTTGCAAGAATCGCATCAAACACCATCGAACCTCCATCGAACCACCATCGAATCACTATCGAGCATCATCGATTTTTTCATGAAAATCTTGATTTTAAAGGCCTTATCGAGCTGACATCGAGCACCATCGAACCACGTCGATTTTCTGCTGATTTTAAAGTTTCAGATCTGAAAAAAATTGCCAAAAAAACTCAAAATCATGCCCAGATCTGTTCGAAATATAGTATTTTAGTGTCCGAAGTGAGGAATACTTGCCGTTACATTGATTTCTATTATATTTTACCTTACCTATGGATTTTTTTTTTCTAGAGAGGGAGTTGAGAGGAATGAGTTGAGGGAGAGAGAGTGAAGAGAGAAGAGGAAGTAGATGAGAAAAATTAGAAATGGGTATTTTGGGTATTGTAAAAAAAAATTTCATTTTTTTTAAAATGATTTAAATGCCTAGCATTTTTTTTGACTTAGAACCTCTCATTAAGCATAAAAACTCAAATTTCCTTTTTAGAAAATCCTTTTGTGACATTTTTTCCCCAATCTTTATTCATTTAACTAGAAAAACTATGTTAATCACTCTCAAAGTTTAGACAAATATATAATAGATCTACACTTTTAGACAAAAATATTCCTGTTAAAACATATATATCTCTATTTTTTTCCCTTTGAAGTTAGGATATGGTTTCACAATAATTTCTTGCTCAAATTTGTAAAAATTTTCTAAGACGTAGAGATATGTTTCTCACTTGATTTTTTTATTTTTTTATTTCTCCAATATATAAATAATAGTCATTAAACAGAACATAGAGACTAGTAGTAAAGATATATCTTTTAAGAAAAGTCAAAACAAAAATTACCTGCGATTCATTATTAGAAGTTGCTCAATTAAACAGAGAGAGTGTAAAATTATTTTAAATGGAATGAAACGTCAGCAAACAACTGCTAGCCTCTTTGTAAAAAAAAACGCACAACACACATGGGAAAGCAATGGATAAAAAGCCACGTGTTTCATTATGGACAAGTCAACCTGCCTATCCCTCATTCTTAGGGCTGTGCAGAAACGATCCGATCCAATAACAAACCGACCGATCCAATGTCAACCGACCACTAAAAATTGGATATCCAATCATGATTGGATTTGATCGGATGACATTTTTAAAAATCCAATATTGGATCGGTCGGTTCTTGGATGACATGTAAATCCAATGGATCCAACCGACTGATCCAATCCAATAATGATCCAATACCATTCAATTAATATTCAGATAAAAAATATATTATATATATTTTTTAAAGTTAAAATATATTATATTTTATTACATTTACTGTATTTTTATTATTTGGATGAGTAATTAGTATTTTTATAATTGAAATAATATATTTTTTTTAAAAAATCAGCCTAAATAAAGGTTTTAAAATATTGGATGGATCCGATCTGATCCAACGGATAACCAATGGATGCATCCAATGGATGGAACCGAACCGATCCAATCATCCATTGGATCGGATCGGATCGGTTGGTTCAAGATGATTGGATCAGATTGGTTCCAAAAATCCAACATCCAATTGGATGATTGGATCGGATCGGTTCCAAAAATCCAACATCCAATTGGATGATTGGATCGGATCGGATGGGCTTAAAAACATTGGATGTCATCCAATGAACACCCCTACTCATAGTCATAGTGTAATGATGGGTCTTACTCAGAGCTTGGATATCTAGGGCTTTCTTCCTCGGCCGAAGGAACAATTTCATTTTGGGATTTTTACACAAAATGTCTAAATGAGCCAATTTTTTTTACATTTTTACTTCCAAAAAATATTTTCTATTTTACTTTTTCGTATTATCTCCTTAGGAAATCCTATAGTAGACACATTTCCTACGACGGAAGTAGAAATGCTTCTACTGTGTGTGTCAAATATAAGAGTGACGTCACAAGCAAATGATTGGGGGGCAAATATCGTACCTGAAAAACACGAGCTGACATGTCTTAATTCGCGGTACAACTGACAATCAATTAATGAAGATTATTCAGTCCTTAGAACATTGTACAAGTTTTAAGATGAGTAGCTCGAGTAAAGCCCAGCTCCAATAGACATCAAGGAGGTCGCCTAGCAAAGTCGACCAAATGTCGTGGAGATTGCTTAGCACCATCTTTAGATCGCATAAAACCCATTTCAAGCATCTCAGTGTTCATGTCATTGTAGCCTGTAAACCTCCAGCTCGAGTAGTGCATTCAACCCACCGTAAACACTTGGAGTGCACAAGCTTGAATTCCTAGAAATCAGAGACGTTACACGAATAAATAACATATTGTAACTGTTGTAACCCCTGCCTAATAAATGTATAATATCAAGCATTTAATGTCTTTATTACATTTATTTGTATGTTTGGGGTGTTACTCAAACTTATATGTTACTCAGATGTAAACGATCACTGAATTTTGTCCGTTAAACCCCTATAAATAGAGAGGGAATGAATTGAAAAATGGACTGAACTTTTGTATGCCAAAACTCTACTAAAATTATCATATTTTCCCAGAGAACACTAAGCAACAATACAAACTCGTGGACTAGATGAATAATTAATCATTGAACCGCGTAAACTTCTGAGTGTCCTTACTTACGGTTTATATAAAGCCTAATTTCTCATTCTCGAACTTCTTAGTTCACTGTTGTCGAAAAACCGCGTCAACAGATTGGTACTTTCATTGAGACGATAATTAGGCTTGCAAATTTTTTTGCAAATCTTTCACCCCAAAATCTACCTGCAACAATGGTGGTAACACAAAAGTCAACACGTGATAACGAGTCAGAAAGGCCTGGAAACCAAGAAGAATTTCGTGCAGTTAGTTCTGCTAGAGAGGGTACCTCTATGCCTAAGCGTCTTGGAAAATAACCCCAAGTCAAAGATGGTGACCATCTAAAACAGATAGTTTATCGTCACAGCACCACCGTAACAATTCAGATTCTGCCTATTACATAAGATTGGTTGAGCAGGAGAATGCTCAGCTCATGAGCCATCTTACCCACGCCAATAGGTGCACTGACGAGATATTGTCCCGACTACCACCTCCTGTTATCGATCCGAATGTCGAAAGGAGGGTTAGTGGATCTCAAAGGAGCAGGTCGCACAAGCGTAGTCAAGCCAACGTGAGTCGTTCAGTTTGGACCTCCACTCCGAGCCATCGGGACATGTTCCTAGGAATGATTGGCTCGCACATGCTCATAGGAATGAGCAAGCAGCCCCTGTCACTAGGAAGCAACTTGATCAAACTAGGCGTGCAAGGACTACATCCAAGAGAACAGAGATTCCCTCGAATCCACCAGCTCAAGCCCCTTTGAATAATCAAGGTCAAAGAGATGGAAAATTACAACCACCAGTAAGAGACATCGGGGTGGATGATGGGCGACCTCAGTTAGTATGCCCAGACAGACGCGCTGGTGGCCTCACCAATAAGGAACCACCATCGCCAATTCATCAACCAACACCTCCACGGGCTTGAGGAAATACACCTCCTCGAGGAAGTGACCGAAGAAACTCTGTTCACAGATAGGTAACCTATGTCACTAGATCTCACAATACCAGGATTCGAGTTTGTGTAAATAACCAAGCTCTGCGACCTCATCAACAGATGGTAAATTTTGCTGAAGATAGTCACTTAATGGAAAGCCGTCATGAAGGAAGGTCGGAGAGTGTACACAACTCACACTCTCGAAGGCAGGAGCCCGACTTGAGAGATCATCGAAACTATGCCCAGAGTTACCGTTCTAACCATCAATCTGACCTGCGTGAACACTTAAATGCACAAGGGAGGCAATAATTTCAGGGCAACGAGCTGAATTACACTCGGACAAGGGAAAACCGTCCTAAGAAGCGTGATGATGGGAATGTCCCATTGAACCAAGCTCAAGCTTAGAGGGACGATAACCCAAATAACCCACAGCCCGGGATGAGAGCTAATAATCAACTCCCAAACAACCTAGTGTAATCCCCAAAATTCCCTAATAAGGTTTAGGACCTTGATTAGGAGGCCGGGAGGGCCATAATTGATTTATTATGTTATTAAATTATTATATGCATGTTTATGTGAATTATATTATAGTATGATGATAAATGCATACCTATGGGTCCATTTTTAATTATAAGGGCATTTTGGTAATTTGGCCCGTTGATGGCGTGATTGTGTATTTTCATGCATGTGGGTGAATTATAAATAATACACATTATATGTGGATTTGTTCGAGCCATTCGACATGAGACGATCATAGAATGCAAGTTATCGGTCTAGTCATAATGGGGTTAGTTTCAGGGCTCGGGGGGAGTCTCGGGATAATTTGGTGATTAGAGCGTTGTCGGGAATTAAAGGGTAACGGGATATGGATTATTGGTGTTTGAGAATTTTGGAGAATAACGAGAATTGGATTGTGTTAATTATGATTAACGAATTAGGCGAGAAATGACGGTTATGCCCTTGGTGGTTGTTAAGGCTTTTATTTAGACTTGAGGGCATTTAGGTCTTTTCACCCTTAAGGATTTATATCAGCCCTTTAAGTTTAGAAAGCTGTAGAAAAACAGAGCCTCACTTCTCTTCTCTCCCGATGGTCATTTCTCTCCCATTGCTCTTTGGATTTTCAAGCCTTTTTGAGGAATCAAGTTAGGGAACCAAGCTTTGCCAAGCTAGGGTTGTGTTCTACCATTGAAGAGGGTGCTAAGCTGAGATTGATGTGAGTTTTTAGCCATTGAAACTCTTGTTTTTTCTCTGTTTTTCTAGTAAGTTTTCAGTTGAGAATTTGAGGTGTTCATGGAAGTTTTGATTTTGGTTGCTTGGGTTTTGATAAGGGTGTGTTGTAAATGAAGTTTAGGGGTTGAATTGGATGTTTGGGTGATGTTTGGGATTGGTTTGGAGAGTTGGTTTCAAGGGAAATCGCAAGGAGGGAAAACCAGAAAGATTCTGGTCTGTAATTGGCACAGCAGCGCCATTCCTGGCGCAGTAGCGCTAGGCAGGGCAGAGAGCTAAGCCTCTCTGACTTGAAATAGCGCTGCAGCGCTGGTCCATTTTCCAACAAGCCTATTTTAGAGCTTGGGATGACTTTTAAGGCTCGGGGATGGGTTCCTTTACCCCGTTTGGGTAGATTGAGATTCTCGAGAGTACGAGATTGATCCCGGGAGCGTGGTTTTAGATTGTGAACCTCTTATTGGTTTACTTTATTAATGGATTCCAATTGGCTATGACTAGGTGAGCGCTAAAGAATCCAAGGATTGATCGTTCTCAAGGGTCGTTCTTTTACTAATTCTTGCTCGAACCCGAGGTAAGAAAACTGCACCCTGTGTATATGACATGCATGGTTATTCTTGATGCATGTTGGATGTTTAAATATGATGCATGTGATGCACGAGAAACATGTGAATAGGGCATGCCATGAATATTGAATATGAGATTAATCAGAGCTTGAGTCTCTGTGTTTATGCATGATCCTAATTACGCTAGCAATTGTTAAGTAAGCATGATGAGTGCCCTGTTTTCGGATATTTGACATATGCTATATGTTTGGTAGCATGGCTTACTTGTGTGTGGCACTGACTATTCAGGGTCGGCACTGGTCACGTATTATTGACCTAAGATCCGGAAACGGCATAAGCGTCATGAACGCAGAGCCGATAAAAAATTAGATCTAATCGATATCAGCGTTGAATGACTCTAGGAGCATTAATGCTGGACCAACCCGAAGGTCTGAAAATTATAAGCACTTGTCTAGTCTATGCTAGTTACTTAGAGCCAGGGCCAAAAGGCCTAGGTGACTGTTTGTCACATGGCTAGGGAGCGAAATCCCATGGTTGTGACTCTATGGTCATGTGACAGGTTATCTTGGTGACTAGTTCATCAAACACCTACCTTGTTTAAGCTAGTGAAATGATCACTTATCTACAAAGCCCCGGTGACCCTATCGTCACATGGCTATTGGGAATGGAACCCACCTAGTGACTATTACAACTGTCACTCTTCTATTTGGGGCTAAAAGCCCTGGATGATTATTATGATCATCGGTTGATGTTGTATATTCATCATTACGTGAACTCATTTTTCTGCTTGAATATGGCTATATTTGCTAGGCATGCGCCTTATGATTTGATGACATGTTATTACTGTTCATGAGCATATTAAGTTTTCTTGCTGAGTTTCGGCTCACGGGTGCTATGTGGTGCAGGTAAAGGCAAAAGAAAGTTGGACCATCCTTGAGTTGGAGAGCTTAGGTGATGATGTGTACATATGCGGCTACTCGATCTCCACGGCTGATGGTTGAAAGAGGAACTAGGGTTAAACCCTGTTTTGCCGCTTAGATCGGCTGGTTGTAAATATTTTCTTGTAATAGACCTTTAAATTATATTTTTGGGATCCCAATGTATACAGTAAATGTTCCAACGAAACGTTATATCTTAACCAAAAATTTTAATCCCTAAACCGCTACTCATACTTAGTTACACGATTATGGCCAAATGACTCGATTAGCGAGTTTAGCACTGTTTAAAATGCGCACCGTAACGATCCCTGGAGTTTAGGGTGTTACACCAGTAGTGAGGGATCCAACCCTAGAATGAATTTCTATGATGGAGGAACAAATGAGGCTCCTTCTGTCAGAAAGGAACAAGGATGATTATGACTTTGATGAGGAACTCGAGCCCTTTGCTCCTCATATTGTCGCAAATCCATATCCACCATGCTTCAAGATGCCACATATGGCGATCTAAGACAAAACTATTGATTCGTCAAATCACATTGGGACTTTCAACACATTGATGATGGCACAATGTAAATGTCAACCTACACTGCGTTCTATTCCCAGCTACCTTGACTAGGGTAGCCAAGATGTGGTTCGAAAAGTTTAAAAGGCACACAATCACCTCCCGGAACCAACTGTCATTGGAGTTCAAGAAGCAGCTTCAAGCTGCCAATGAGATATGAGTGGAGGACAACTTCTTGGCCAACATAAAACAACAACCGGGTGAGTCTCTCAAGGCTTACATAAACCGGTTTACCAATATCGCTGCTCGAGCAAGAGATGTTGATGACAGTGCCAAACTAATGGCAATGCGATATGGAATCACTGTAGGAGGTCAATTGTGGAAAGAACTCCAAAGGAAAGGAGTTAAGAACACCGATGAATTCTTGGCACAAGCTCAAGAATGGATAAACCTCAAGAAGGCAAGGTCCACAGTGGCGAGAACTAGTAGTGTTCCCATTCAGCCACTGGAATGGTAACAAACGCTGGTAGCAGCTCAGCCAGTTGCCCATAATAACTAGGCGGGAAACAATAATAAAAGGAAAGGAAATAACAAAGGCGACTAGGCAAGGTCCATGTAGAATAAAGCTGGGGATAAGTATAACTCGATTTTCACCGTGTACACTAATCTTACAGATACACAGGAGAGTATATATGTAACATCCCAATATTACATATGCATTCTTAGCATTCATGTTCACCCATCCTCGTGTCGGATGATTGTGCATGTCATAGAACGTATCGATAATGCTGGGTCGTTCTTTGGTCTGAAGATTCATCTTTAGAAAACAAAATTTAACAAAATCTCAGTTAAATATTAAAATTATTATTAAGATAACTTAAAATATTTCAAATTATCTATATATTTTTATTTACCTTCTTAAATTGAGCAGAAGCATAAGAAGTTGATCCATGGAGACTTGGATACTTCTGTTTTGCTCTGTTGGCAACATTTGCCTTTGAGCGTGCCATGAACTGTGGAGTGGTGAAAAGGTTAACCAACTTCTGCCAACTCTTGTTGTCAATGTCCTTCGGTGGATTATTTCTGGCTGTCTCAATATCATCATACCCGCCATGCTCATCGAAGTGTCTTTTCTTGCGACCTTTTATATCCTTGTAGCGATCCTGAAACTCTCGCTCAATCCCAGTCTCTATCAGTCGCCACTCAGGGAGAGCTCGGGGAAGAATGAAAAATTCGTTCAAAAAAAATGGTGAGATTTTTTAAATTATAAAAAAAAACATTACATGTGAATAAGTAGAAAAATTTACATCAAGTTTTTGCATCAATCCAATCTTATGCTCATCCGGAACACTCTGTCAAGAGTCATAATATAACGGGACATGGAGACCAATAAGGTTTACAATAAGTCTCGTGAACAACGTCCCAAAATCACCAACTACTTTGTAGGTTCCCTCCCTCAAATCAAATTGTAGAGTCAACGGACCTTTATTGTCGTTGACGAGCTACTACAAATTTTTGGATCGAGACCTACCTCTTTTTTTTGCGGCAGTCGCTGCATATGTTAATTAAACAATACAATTAAATTGAATAAAATTATAATAATTTGTCATTTATTTATAAAATATATACTAATTATAGTATATTACCTGTCTCACAAGAAGTAGGAACTCGCGTGGGATCTGGAGGAAGAGGAGGATCTGCTCCATCACCGCCATGAGAACGAGCAACAGTAGCAGACATATCTTTGCAGTTTAAATAATTATTAACTTAAACTCAGTTATAGTTGGAGGTTAATTACATAACTTAAATAATTTCGGTAATGCAGTTGAAACTATTGACAAACAAACATTTCATGTCAAAAATTATATATTGATTGAAAAGTCTTCAAATTAAAGCATACACATTAAACATACAAATATGAATATGCATAAGAAAATATTATTCCTCACCAATTTCGATTCCTACATCATCATTTGTACTTTCTAAATCATCTTTACTAATTTTTTCATCATCATCGTCATTGATGAAATCATCATCCACATCCGGAATAGATTGAGACGTTTCCCCTATTATGCTGGTGTGACCAGGTCGATCCAAATGCATAATCTCCAACTCTCCTATTTCCACAGTGAGTACAAAATTTGATGAACTGTTATCATGTACGACATCAACCTCGTTATCATCATCGATACTTGGATGATCCCAGATCTTTCGATGATTGACTTCTTCTACTACCTTCCAATTTTTGTTTCTTGAAAGATCTTCCAAGTAGAAAACTTGTTTTGCTTGAGTGGAGAGAATAAACTAATCGTTCTTATACCATTCAGAATTAATCATGATACTAGTTATGTTATTCTCAGACACATTTCGACCCTTGCTTGCATCGGTGCTGAACCATTTGCATCGAAACAATACTACCGAGTAACCATGGGAATATCATAACTCTACATTCTCCTCAAGTTGGCTATAGAAAGTGAAACCATCGGTTCCTGGCACCGAAACTCCACTATTTTGAGTGGTACGTCTTTCGTCATGACTATGGACCAAAAAATTCACTCTATTAACAATGCAAGTCGTGTAGGAGTATGATTGGACCTGTTTGCTAAAACAAATAATTCATCAGTACACTCAGTTGATTGTACTTGCCGCACACGACCCATCTATAGAGTATGCCACAAAAAAAGAAAACACAATGAGATAATATTAATCAATACGAATTTCGTAAGAGTTCTACAGTTTCAATAATTTACCTTCAATTTAAACTAGAGAGGGAAATCTTTTTGAAGATTTATGTTTGAATTTTCTTGAAGGCATTCACTGTATAGTACAAGGAATAAGGTAAGATAACAGTTTGCTGTGAATTAAATTTAATGAATTCATATATGTGTTGAGATACGTACTCCATATATGGTTGGATTTCAGGGCAATTGTTTAGTACAAACCACTCCGCTTCTTTCCGATGAAGATAGTCAAGGGATATGATTTTCTTTTTGCTACTTGGACGACATTGTGATTCAAAAACTGACAGCTATCTTTTAGGAATAACAATATCCGCATTTCTTTCCGGATGATTAAATTTAGTCTGTACGCCCTGAAGATATTGCGAACAAAAAGTCAAAGCTTCATCGGCAACATAACCCTCCGCTATAGAACCTTCAAGGCGCGCCTTATTCCTGACATAATTTTTCAACTTCTTCATATATCGCTCAAATGGATACATCCACCTCATGTAAACTAGTCCTCCGAGGATAGCTTCTTGCGGTAAATGAAGATTTAATGAATCATTATGTCAAAAAAGGCTGGAGAAAAAATTAACTCCAATTTGCACAAAATTTGTATCACTTGATCTTTTGCATTCTCCATGTCCTTAACAACCAATGTACGAGCACAAATTTTCTTAAATAAATTGCAAAGCTCAATGATTGTCTTCGAAATAGACTTATCCAAGTAGCATCGAACTCCTACTGGCAATAGACGTTGCATAAGAATGTGACAATCAGGAGATTTCAACCCAACAATGTTGTCATCATTGTCAGTTACTTTCTTAGAGAAATTTGAACCGAAGCCATCAAGAAGTCTAACTCCTTTTACGAACTGACAAAAAACCGTCTATCATCCGGTGTGAAAGAGTACATAGGATGTGGTTTGATCAACTTCATACCGTCTTTCTTAAGGTGCAACTCTTCTCAGATACCCCAATTCTTCAAGTCTACGCGTGCATTGGTGGTATCTTTAGATTTATCATGCATAAGAAAAGTATCGAGTAAACCGTCGCAAACATTTTTCTCTACATGCATCACATCTAAATTGTGCTTCAGTTCAAGTTCGGACCAATACTAAAGTTCAAAGAAAATACTATTTTTACTCCAATTAAGCTCTTTTGGATCTCTTTTTCTTTTCACACCCCCAAAACTGTCATGTTTACTCGGCAAACGATCGGGAACATGCGTTAATTGTTCGAGTATGTCTTGACTACTGAATTTTCTTGGAGGACGTTCTTTTTCATAATTCTCATCAAACAAGCGAATCTTCCTCCACTTATGTGTAGAAGATAATAATCTTCTATGACCAACATAAGTCGTCTTCCTAATTACCCGACATGAAGGAGTGTCTTCGTTGCATGAAGGACATGTCATATATATCCTTGGCCACTCCAACCAGACAAACTACTACGGGCTAGAAAATCATTGATAGTTCATAATAGTGTTGCACGCATTTTGAATACATTGTTCGTTGCAGCGTCTCTGGTTTGAACTCCTTCATCCCACAACTCCTTCAATTCATGTACCATAGGCCTCAAAAAGACATCTATGTCCTTTCCAGGTGATATCAAACCGAGAATCAATAAGGTCAGCATGAATGATGACTCTTTCATGCACAACCAAGGAGGCATATTATACGTGCAGAATATTACCGGTCACATGATGTAAGATAGACTCATGTTACCAAATGCATTAAAACTATCAGCAGTCAAACCCAATCGAATGTTTCTGGGTTCTTTGGGAAAATCAGGATATCTAGAATCAAATTGTTTCCAAGCACCTCCATCAACATGATGGTGCATCACACCATCTTCTAATGACCGTCTCGTACTATGCCAGGTCGTATCATTATGCCTTGAACCATAAAGACGCTTCAGCCTAGGAGTCAAAGGGAAGTACAGCAACACTTTGTGGGCGATTTTTTTCCCCTTTGTGTCTTTGTCAACCCATCGAATCTCACCACATATAGGACAACTCTATTTTTGGGAATTCTCCTTCCAGACAAACAACAGTCGTACTTGCAAGCATAGATTGATTGATAACCTAACCCTAACTTCCTCATTTTTTTCTTAGACTCATAGAATGAAGTTGAAATCTTATTCTCCTTCAGGAATGCAAATTTCATAAACTTCAAAAGTTCATCAAATGAACTATTTGTCCATTTATTCATAACCTTCACGTGCATCATCTTTGCCAAGAAGTTCAAGGAAGACAACCATGTACAACCAGGGTATAACTCAGCTTCAACCTCTCGATTAAGGTCATCAAATTGATTCTTTGCACTATTGCCACCACCATCTGAAATTCCTTCATTTACGCCTTCTTCGTTAGTTTCTTGTTCACCAATAACATCACTGATGATGTCAATCATCTCATCAGTCATTGGAGCCCCGTCGTCCACTACTGAAGACATATCAACTTAACCGTAGTAGGTCCACTTCATGTATCGCTACAGAAACTCATATCTGTGTATGTGAGTCTCCACCACATTTTGTTTCTGATTCAGCATATTGACACACTGAACGCATGAGCATTTGACTTCTCTCGAAGCATTCACATGATTCTTGGCCATTTGTATAAATGCTTGAAGACCATTCCAAAACTCATCAAAGTTACGTCGTCTATTAGTTATCCAACTCTTGTCAATCATCATAACCGATTCAAGTGGAAAATAAATTATTTCAATATGATAATCATAAAAATCTACATTTATTTGCTAATAATTTTATGAAATCTTATGGATAAATTATTAAATTTTATGAATATATATTATCAAATTTTATGAATATATATTGTTGTTAGTTATGAATGTATTATAAAGTTTCATTATATAATCAAATATTTAATTATAATTATTATTATGTTATTTAATAATTATCAAATTCTTAATATAATTTTCACTTTTTATTTTTTTTAAAATAACAATAAAATTTTATTATTTTAATTTTAACTTAATTTTAAGTGTATAGTTAACTTAATTATCTATTATTAGTTTACCATTAAAGATTATTATTTTAATTTCTACTTATTTTATAAAAAAATATTAATAAAATTTATACTTGTAAATTATTATTTTAATTTACACGTTATGATTTTTTTAATTAATTTTTATTAATTGCTTTAACATTTATTAATTATAAATTTTAATCACACTACTTTGTAATCTTAGTTTTTCTAAGTCTACAAAAATTTCGACAGCATAACGGCTGTAATCTAGCCTGTCCCAAAATTTAAAATCTACATAAAAACATATAAACCAGTCACAAAACATACATAAAATTTAATACAATCATTTGAATTCACAAATAAACAACAAAAACATATTATTTATATAACCTAACTTATATATAATTCAAAAGAAAAAATTTATTTAACCTAACATATATATAATTGAAAACAAAAAATTATAATAGACATCTAATCATATTAATCTAACCTACCACACAATTTAAAAATATATTTCACATTCACATTTATATACATATACTTATACATATATTTAACTTATCATATATTTTTTTATTACATAACATTTAATTAAATTAAATTAACATAAAACAAAATTAAAAACCACAAATATAATTAAATTAACAATACAAATTAATAAAATGAAAGACAAAATTCAACACTATCTAAAATAACTAATTACACAATTAAAAACATAATTTAACCATTAATCAATCACAAAATATTTTTAAAAAAAAAATTACCCAAGGCTCGGGCTAGGGGATTATCCAAAGGCAAAGGCTTAGGATGATGATCCAATACCCAAATTTGAAAAAGAAAACAAAAAAAAACGTCAAAACTCATTTCCACCAAATACATAATATACACACATATATTAAGAAAAAAATACATATTAATGATATAATAGCAAGATAAAAGGTTTAAACTACCGAAACTTGGGAGAAATTGGCTAAAACGGGGTTGGGCAGCGCTGGGAGGTGGAGAAAACCAGAGGACTCTTTGTTTTTTTTTTTTAAAGAAAACAGAGCATAAATGAGGAAGAAAGTCTCTGCCTGGGGGTTATATCGCTATGACCTATAGCAATGACATGTCGTCGCTATAGGTAATAGAAAGTCGTTGCTGATATCAAACGCACTGTTTTACTTAAACGATAATACCCTACAGTGACGACAGTCATCGCTGTAGTTTATTTTTTAATAAATTAAGAAAAAAATAATTTTTCGTGAATTTTGCATATCCAGCGACGACGCAATAGATGTCATCGCTGTAAAGTTTTTTTCTTGTAGTGACAATAGTCTACATTGCCAACCATGCTAGAAGAACCAAACATGGAATAGCTCGACAATGTCCACATCAATGATGAATTCTGAGGACACATGATTTAGATCAAGGCAAAGCTGACTCCAAGTTCTGCATTCAACTGATCGAGTTTTGTAAGAAACACCTTCATTGTTTCACATGGCCACATGAATATATGAATGAAACTACTTCATTGCTTCACCTCATATTTAAACTTTTTTTTTTTTTTCATAATGTCTTTCCTCTCTCATTCATGTATGATGTATTTAAAAAATTAGATGTAAATATTTTTTTTAATAATGTATTTTAAAGAATAAATAGAAAAGTTATTAGGAATGTTTTAATGACGAACTTAAGCTATCCAAAGCATGGAAAAATCAAAACATTTTCCCATGAATTGTGAAATATCAAAATTTCTAGCATAGGTTCTTACAAAATAAAAATATAAAAAAATTTACCATTGTTTTTTTTTCCTCTCTTTTATTCTAACTTACTTTGAGAACTAAAAACTTTAACAAAAACATATACTAAAATCTAATTTTTATGAATTTGATCATTATGATTTAATTGTAATAAATAAAAACCAAATTTGATTTGGTCTTTGCACTTTGATTATAAGCCTAGAAAATATAAATCACCATAACCAAAAATCACATTTTATTTCAAATATAAATAAGCTAATTTTATTGATACTATTTTTTTTTCTTTTTACTCATCTCTTTTAATTAATTAATTATTTATAAATATAATATTTTTTAAATTAACAAAATCTTCTCTTTAAATATTAGGCAATGGATTTTGTCCATTATAATAAATGAGAAATTTGCGACATCAATGCCTATATAATTCGATTTGTTATACTTAAATGCCTTAGTAAAAAAAATTAGCTGCAAAAATATCTACCGTTACTCTTTTGGTGCAAAGGTTAATCTTTGGGTCGTTAAGTGTGTGAAAGGGTACACGTGGCAACACCTAATTAAGTTAAAAATTAATAAATTATTATTAAAAATTATTAAAAAAAAATGTTATTTATTCTAATTTGATTTATATATATATATATTTTAAATGAATATTATTTTTTTGATAAAATATTTTTACTATTAAAAAACAGTTCTTTTTATAACAGTGCCAACAATGCCAAACTTTTTGTAGAACAAAGTATCAGGAGACGATTTCATATTTTTTCACTAATTGGTAATGTAGAAATAAATTTGAAAAGTTTATAAGATATTCTTTAATTATATAGCGAAAAGTATGTTACTAAAGCTTTTTATTTGAGTATTTTTTGGATGAAGTTCTTCCTTCCTAGTGTGACTAAATTTATATGGCAACACTTGAATGTATCTCTTATTTGTGGATGTTGTGGGATGGGTAAGAAATCTCTTCTTCATGCTCATTTTACTTGTAAGGTTTCTAATTTTAACCTTGTGTACAAGTATACGAGTTAATGGGATCAGCTCAAGTCTTTTCTAGACTAGTTGCTTCATCTGCTGAATTTTTGTGTGCATTGTTCAACCATTTGATAGTTTTGATTTTGGATAATGAATAAATGTGATGAAATAAACGGGACTAGAGCTTCTCAATTGACTTTAATTTTTATTTTTGGTGAAGAAAATAGATCCCCATAATAGAATCCTTCCTGAAGATTAACTAGAAAAATACAATTTGGTGATAAATATATATATATCCTCACAACAACACGAGAAATCAATAATGTGGTCAACTTGACTAAACGAAGTTTAAGAATAGGTAGTAAACTTCTAATCAAGGCGACGGAGAAGGTACTCAACTTGAACAAATTTAGTGAGAGGCATTATCCATTCATCATATAGACGAGAAACCAATGCTGGATCAATCTTGTACTTTTCCTTGCTTTCAGTGCTGGTAGTGTTAAGGCTTACTTCCTGCCCAAATATCATTGCCTTCTTCTCAACCCTCTTCTTCACCACCTCTTCTACAGCTTCAAATGTCAACAACTTCATCAGAGCGTCCCTATCCTGAAGTTTTGAATTTAAAATGATACATTCATCAGAATAAAATACAAGCCAAATAATCATGTAATACTAAATTGCTCTATGGATCTTCAACTAATCTTGGCTGAAACTCAATAGCTCACGTACTATTGTTCTCATATGACCACTGTCGAAATATGATGCATTGAATTATCTTTGTCTAGTTAACCTATAGATTCAAATCTTGTTTAACAAATGTATCTGAACGCGGGTGATAAGCAATCAAGGAGGAAACAGGGTTGATGATTTTTGAATCATAGTTAAGGTAACATGCGTCTCAGTACATAGATACCAGAAAAATTCACCCTTTAAGCTACTAAGGCTAGCTCAGTGGTGAGGTAAGAGGGTAAGACTCATGTTCCAACCTGGACAAGGCATGGTGACCATATAAAGAAAAACATACATACCTGAGAACGAATTGCTGGTTCATATTCATGTGGGGCATCCCTGAATTTCACCTCAGCCACAAAATTTCCGTAATGAATCCTTCTAGAGATAGCCTGCAGGCAGTAATAATAACCATTATCCCTAAATCGCTATCATTTTGTAATGTACAACATTGTGAGCTTAAGACGTATTCTGAAGTATAAAAGGTTTTTCCTATCTCGAATAAGTGGCATAATTAATGAACATACAAATTATATATAATCAGAAACATCCTTACCTGTAAGCAATTGAGGTCACTAGAGGCAGTTGATGCATAGTTTCCGTCATCACCCGGTACAGTAAACAAAGGAAGCAATTGCTTGAAATATATATCCCAAATTTTGTTGTTCACATTGGTTGAAGCCGCTGCAGGATGCAATACCTACGGTCGAAGTTTTCAAGAACCCAAAATATTTATATACATAAAAATATCTCTTTACAAAGGCTACAGTACTCAAGGTGGATAATTTACCTGTGGAAACGAATGCGTTGGCGCCAATGAAGGTGGTAAATGATCAGGAAAGAAGGCATGCTCTTCAGGATTTTGATACCTACCCGCCTGTAAATTACTATGTCAGGTTCTATTTATAAAACTAACAGCTCCAATAAACATTTTGGATAGTTTGAAACAATGACTCATGTTTGGCTTTAGACAATTTTAAATTTAATAGAAATTGTTTGACAAATTCATAAACTAATAGGCAATGTGTATTGAATTAATTAAATAGAAAACTCAAAAGCGTGTCATTCTCGAAAGAGTACTTACATGTTAACCCCGTCCAATTAAGAAATAGTCAAGTGGGGTTGGAATAAAACCAATATTCAATTTCAACAAAGGAAGCTTATAAATGTGACTTTTGTGAGCCTTTAAAGTAAAGTAAGTGGGGAACAACACATGGTGGACAATTAGCAATAGTCATATAAAATTAGTAAACCAAAGAGATGGAAAAGTAATGCAATTTGAAACATAAAAAAGACAAATACATGCATTTTCAAGACGTGCTCAGAAAATTTAAAATTATTATTATTAAGAAAACTATAAGCTTTACCATCCACACCAATACAGCAAAAATAAAAAATAAAAAAAAAATCTTCAAATTTAAACAAACTGTATGCCAAAAAAAAAAAAAGACTTGAAATTACCTTAGCCTGGAGGGATTCGGCTTCATTGACAAAGAAACGAATCAAAGAACCACAAAATCCAACGCAGGGCTTGGACTCTTGGTAAGTAGGGGAATTCATTGGAAACTTCGCTCTTTCAATCAAACTAAATATGATAGTATCTTCTTGTCTAATCAACGAGTCTCTCACCGTATCAAGGGTCATTCCCTTATCACCCAAATCGGAACCATTATTCTCCATTGTCGATGTCGCCATAGCCAAAAAATTTCTTCTACCATTTAAAGTAAACATAACAAAAATTAGTAGAGCGAAACTCATCGTTGAAACTGAAACCCCAAGCTTAGCCAAAACCAACATTTCTTCGAGAAAATGACTAAGAATTGACAGCTAAATGAGAGAGCAATCAATACTTATGCTAAAGAAAAACAATGCAGAAATCAAAAATGGAGAAAGCAAAAACGAAATGTTGGCGTTGAGTCAACGAATCATTAAGCGTATATATACATACATGAGTTTGACTCTCTCTGGCTACTATAATAAATAAATTAAAGAAAAAGAAGTTGACATTTCAAACAAGGAAAGTCAAAAGGAAGAACCTGTAAAACGTCGTCGTTAAAAGGAAAGCAGAGGAGAGACGATGTCGATGATGCAGAGCTGAATTGTGTGATCTTCGGTTCTGGGAGAGCTAAGGTTGTTGCGTTGCGAGCTTTTATTGAAGGTCTGGCCGCCTATGGGTGCGTGTCTGGTAAGACAAGACAAGGAACACGTGAGGGCCCACACGCTCTCCTAATCTCGTTTTTCATTGCCAATTTGGTCACTTTTTAATTTTTTTCCCTCTATTCTTTCTTTGCTTACTTGTTAAGGCTTCAGGATCCTTTCCTTAAAAGAGATGGAATAGGAATAGGAAATTGAGTTTTTTTTTTTTTTTTTGACAAGATTTAGTTTTGATTTTAAATAACAATAAATTCTAAACAAAGAATGTCTCTACTAATAAATACAAGGGTGGTAATTATTTGGTATTTTGTATTTTTGTAAAGTATTATTTTGGTACTTTGTGTATACAATAATGTTTATTTTAAAATCGTACATATTTAGTATTCTAACTCAAATTTAATTAATAAAATTTTACCAATTTAATCAAACTGTTGTCAATTATAGTTGAGAAATATGATTGGGAGAGAATATTTGAGAGAATTCTATTTCTGTATATTATTGCTCAAGAAACCTCAATGAAACAGTGTACACATATATACAAAAGAAAGGGTCTGTACAACTACTAGCCTATACACGTGTAAGCTCAATACAGAGGTACTAGAAAATAAAGGACTAAAATAAATATACATTAATAAACACAGTAATAGTTAATTAGTCTTAACAGCCCCCCTCAAGCTCATTGGTCTGGGAAGAACGGTGAGCTTGGACCTGAGTGACAGAAATCGTTGAGCAGGTAAAGGCTTGGTTAAGGCATCCGCAATCTGCTGAATGGAAGGTGTGTGACGAATAGTGAGACGCTGGGCAGCAACCTTTTCACGGACAAAATGAAAGTCCAATTCAACATGCTTAGTTCTAGAGTGCAAAACAGGATTGGAACTCAGATAAGTAGCACCAATATTGTCGTAGAGTAGTACAGGAGGCGAAGACAATGGGTACTGCAAGTCAGAAAAGAGAGCCTGCAACCACAATAGTTCAGCAGTGCCATTGGCAAGACTCCGATATTCTGATTCCGTGCTAGACCGAGAGACAACCCGTTGCTTACTAGAAGACCAGGAGACCAAATTCAGTCCATGAAAAATACAGAAGGCACTTGTGCTGCGCCTATCATCCGGGCAGGAGGCCCAATCAGCATCTGTATAACATAGCACACTAGAATCTGCCGAGGATTGATAGTGAAGACCATAATCAATAGTACCCGACAAATAACGTAGTATTCGCTTGACCGCAAGCCAGTGGACATCAGTGGGCGAATGCATAAATTGGCAGGCCTTATTGACCGAGAAGGCAATATCAGGACGCGTCAAAGTGCAGTACTGCAAGGCACCAACAATGGACCGATATTGAGAACCATCAACAAGAGGCACCCCGAATGAAATGGATAAACTCTGAGAGGAAGACATAGGAGTGGCCACCTGTTTAGAATTCAACATTTGAGCACGGGCAAGAAGGTCCATGATGTACTTGGACTGACTAAGATGAAGACCAGTAGGAGTGCGCTGAACCTCAACACCCAAGAAATAGTGCAGATCACCAAGATCTTTAATAGCAAACTCACGACCCAAAGTGGTAAGCAAGGCTGAGATATGAGAGGCATTTGGGCCAGCAACGATAATATCATCAACGTAAATAAGTACAACCATATAACAGCCAGGTTTGGAAAGAACAAACATAGAAGAGTCGGAGTGAGAGCTAAGAAAACCTTTTGTCAACAAAGAAGAACTCAGTTTAGTATACCAGGCGCGAGGTGACTGCTTCAATCCATAGATAGATTTGTCCAATTTACAAACAAAGTCAGGGTGTGTAGAGTCAATGAAACCCAGTGGCTGAGACATAAAAACAGCTTCGGTCAACTCACCATGAAGAAAGGCATTTTGCACATCTAATTGGCGAAGACACCAACTATGTTGTACAGCCAAAGAAAGAATGATGCGGATTGTAGTAGGCTTTACAACCGGGCTAAAAGTTTCAAAATAATCGAGGCCCTCCGTTTGACTATATCCCTTGGCAACCAAACGAGCCTTGTATCGATCAACCTCACCATTGGGCTTAAGTTTCAACTTATATACCCACTTGCAACCAATAACATGAGAGGCTTCACTGGCAGGAACCAAATGCCAAGTCTGATTTTTATGTAAAGCAGCCATTTCAGCTCTCATAGCATGTAACCACACCTCAGATTTAGCAGCTTCATGATAGGAAGTGGGTTCAGGAGGAGTGGCAGCATATACACTCAGTAACAAGCGAGGTTTACGAATGCCAGCTTTAGCTCTTGTCACCATAGGATGCAAATTGGAGGGGAAGGGAGCTGGAGGTGGCGGAGCAGCCAAGGACTCACTTGGCGGAGGCGAAGAAGGGAGACAAGAAGGGGTGGGAGGGATGGAAGGGGAGGAGGAAGAAGAGGCAGGAAGAGATGAAGTGATAGAAGGAGGGGACGAAGAAACAGAAGGAAAAGGAGCAAGAGGAAGAGGGATAGGGGGCACGGATGAAGGTATAGAAAAGGAGGGAATAGAGGAAGAGGAAGGAGAAGAAGGGAAAGCAGACCGAAAAGGGAAAGAGTACTCATTGAAAATCACATGACGGGAAACATAGACACGACCAGTAGCACGATGGAGGCACAAATAGCCTTTGTGCTGAGAACTATAGCCGATAAAGACACATTCCAAGCTACGAAACTGAAGCTTGTTTTGATTATAGGGGCGTAAGAAGGGAAAGGAAGCACACCCAAAAACACGCAGCTGGGAATATGAAGGATGCTTACCATACAAGGTAAGATAAGGGGAAGAAAAGGACAACACAGAATTGGGCAGTCTATTGATCAGATAAACAGCAGTGTGAAAAGCATAGTTCCAAAAAGTAAGAGGGAGAGAGGAGTGAGCAATCATGGCAAGCCCGAGTTCAACAACATGGCGATGTTTACGCTCGACACGTCCATTCTGAGCGGAAGTATGTGGACAAGAGAGACGATGAATAATCCCCAAACTCTGTAAAACCTTGCTTAAAAAACGAAATTCCCCACCCCAGTCGGATTGGACCATTTTAATCTTACGAGAAAACTGTGTATCAACCATCTTATGAAAATGTAAAAAACTATTGTAAGCATCATCTTTTGAACGCAAAGCATAATACCAGGTAAAACGAGTATGATCATCAACAATGAGCAAAAAATAATGAAACCCATCAATAAAGGTAACAGGGGAGGAACCCCATAAATCCATGTGTATTAAATCAAAAGGAGCAGTAGCTCTTGAGTTTGACAAATGAAATGGTAATCGATGGCTCTTGGCCATTTGACAGGAAGAACAAAATGGAGCAGAGCTCAGCTTTGATTTTGCAAGGTTACATATATCTAAAACTTTGTTAACAATAGTAAAAGAGGGATGGCCCAAACGTTGATGCCAAATAGAAGAGTCAGATGTGCGTGTAAGAAAGAGCTGTGGAGACGAGGCATGAGCAGAAGAGACTGGAAGGACGGGCTGGGTAGACACACGATATAGACCACGGTCAAGTAGACCCTGAAGGAGAACTTTCTTGGTGACCCGATCCTTCACAAGGAAACAATCAGGATAAAATTCAACGTAAGCAGAATTGTCACGACACAGTTTAGTAACACTTATGAGACTATGAGAAAGAGAAGGAGCACGAAGAACATTAGATAGAACAACAGAAGAACCAACAGAAAGTAAGCGTGTATGACCAATATGAGAAATAGGCAATTGCTTACCATCACCAACAATCACTTGCTCAGAGCCAGGATAAGGAGAAGCAAGATCCATCATGTTGAAATCTGGTGTGAAATGGTGAGTGGCACCAGAGTCCATATACCAAGAAGCATCCAAAGACGCGTTAGCAGGAGGAGTAGAGGAAGCAGCGGTATAGTTGGTAGGCAGAGAATAAGATTCAGAAGATGGAAGATATGTGTTTAGATTGGTGGGAGAATGGGAAGGGTGATAAGAGAAATTGGCTCTATGATAACAGACAAGTGCAGTATGACCCATTTTACCACAAATCTGACATTGGTTACGAGAAGGAGTTGAGGAGGAGAAGGGACGCCAAGGACCCACGGGTCTAGGAGGCTTACCCAGAACACTAGAAGAACGAGAAGGAGGAGAGGGCTTGGGGACAGGAAAGGAGTTTTGGGGATAGGATCTGGGTGAAGAAAAGGGGTTGGGAGGAGATGATTTGTGTGGATAGAAGGGACGCTTGGGTCGATTGGCGTGGGCCAAATTTGCTTGAGTGAGATCCAAAGTGTCAATAGCATTCTGGGACTGAATCATAGCATCAAAACTTATGAGCAGACTGTGTATAGTAGCAAGAGATGGTTGATCCGTTCGCATCTTCAGCGATGTAACAAAGGGATTGTAGTCTCGGCCAAGCCCACCGAGAAGGGCAATTATGTGGTCATTACGAGAAACGGGTTCACCGATAGCAGCAAGACTATTGCAAATAGTCTTTAGTTTCTGAATGTACGCAGTGATGGTGAGGTTGTTCTTCTTCAAACTCTGCAGGGTCGTTCGAAGTTCACTAAGGCGAGACATAGTGACAGCCTCAAAGTATTCGGCCAGAGCAGTCCAAATTTCAGCTGCAGTAGTATAAGAGACAATCTGGGCAAGCATATTATCTGATAAGGATGCATAGATCCAGGACATAAGGAGGCGATTATACCGTTGCCACAAGGTGTAGGCGGGATTCACCAAGAGGTTCGTGGGTGGGTCAAGAAACTTCTCCGGAGCAACTGCGGTGCCGTTGAGATACTCATCCAATCCTTGCGCAATGACCACATTCAAGAGTTGATTCTTCCAGATCATGTAGTTATCAAAATCCAATTTCACTGCAAGAGAGTGATTGAGAGAGGGGAAGGTAAACTGAGAAGTTGTAGAACCAGCTGGGGAAGACATAGAAGGTGGAGCAATAACAGTAGGAATGGAAGACCCAGTGCCAGAATTGGGTGTCTGTTCATTTGCCATTGAAGGATCGACTGAAGCTCTGATACCAAGTTGAGAAATATGATTGGGAGAGAATATTTGAGAGAATTCTATTTCTGTATATTATTGCTCAAGAAACCTCAATGAAACAGTGTACACATATATACAAAAGAAAGGGTCTGTACAACTACTAGCCTATACACGTGTAAGCTCAATACAGAGGTACTAGAAAATAAAGGACTAAAATAAATATACATTAATAAACACAGTAATAGTTAATTAGTCTTAACAATTATATAAGTTCCAAATTTAAATTTAATTACTTAATTATGTATAACTGATGACAGTTTGATTATATTGACAAAATTTTATCTATCAAATCTGAGTCCAGGATATCAAATATGTATAATTTTAAAATATAGTACCATATAAGCATTATTGAAAATAGAGAATATCAAAATGATACTTTGCAAAAACATCGGGTAACAAATGAGTAAATTCCTTAAATATAAACTAAAATATATTCTTGTCTCTATTTTTATGTCTAGCCAATAAAAAAAATATATTCATAAGTGGGAAAAATAATATACATTTCAAAAATATGGAAAAATAAAAACTGTTTTTACTTATATTACTCGAAAGTGTTATATATAAAAATATATTTATTCTATGCTAAAAAAATTTATTATTATATTTATTTTTAATTAAAATGGCATTTAGTTCTATTTATAAAATTTTAGGTTTAGTTAGTATACTACGTTTTTAATAGAATTAGAAAAGTTTATTTTTTCATTTAAATTAATTTTTTAAATCTCTAAAAATATATAATTACATATTAATAAAAAATTTAGAAAAATTATATAATATAAAAGTAAGTGTTGATACTATAGAAATGTCAACGATAATTGTATAAGAGAAGAGATTTTTTCAGCTGCAAGCTGCAATTTTTATATTTTATACTTTGTAATACTTAGGTTTAAAAAGTTAATTTTATATTAGTTAGGTCTTAATATTTTCAAATTGTATTATTTAGGTCCTTATATGATGTTTTTATTTCTTTAAAAATACATAACAAAATATATATATTAAATGATGAATCATTCTTAAAATATTCGAACATTTAATTTATGACAATAACAAACATAACATGAAGAAAAAAAATATTTTCATAATATTTTTTTAAATTAAATTAATGCTTCATTAAAAAAAATATTATTATCTACATTGTTGATTATAATTAATACTAATAACTATATTATTTCTATTATCATGATATTATCAATTTTTATTATGTTTATGTTTGTTTATTTCATACTTTTTTTTAAAAAACTTAATAGTATATGTTGACCCTCGTTTTGGTCAACTGATACGGAGTCAAATGCTTGATGTGATAGAAAGTATTGAAATAAATCTAATGGAAAGAAAAATAAACGACACAACAAATTATAGTGGTTTGGCCCCACGAATTGGTAATGACCTACGCCCACTTAAGCTATTATTGATCTTGATTCTCAAAGGAGTGATCAAAGAACTAGGGTTCTTCGAGTTTCACAAGCCTTAGAGGGGTGAGTAATACAACCGAAAGATAATAGCCAAAATTCTCTTCTAAAGCATAAACCAAAATCAGCCAAAAGTCCCTCTCTTGAGCTATTTCTCTCTATTTATAGGCTCAAGGAGGGTTACATGAATTAGTCGCAGAAATTTTTTCCTAACTAATTGGATAATCAGGAATCATGGGAGATAATCTCGGATATGATTACAATTGTACAAGATTATCTCAAAATATACGGAGTACACGACCAAACTGGTCGTATATAAAACCCAAATGCTGTGTCAGGGGAATCTCTCTGGTCGATGGTCGAACAGAATCTCTGTCAGGTGTCAGCCACGTGTTAAAAATGTTTGCCACGTCATCCACACCTGCTTTTTGGATAACATTTGCCCTCCAAGTTTATTTATTATGACCAGAAATAAATAAATTTTAGGAAAATGACCCTTCGATTACCCTACCAAATCTGTCAGAGTAGTTCGTGCCTCCTTGGAAAAAGTGACCTACCCACGTCCAATCATGCCTTGTTGGTTCCCAAGCAAACCTTTGACGGCTATCACTCTTCCCCACGCTTCGAAAAAAGGGAACTTATGATTACCTCTTTTTTCCATATCTCAGACAATATATATAGCTTCCAGAATTTCCTTTTCACTTTTTACAAGCCATTTTTCTGTCAATAACTCTTCCAAGAACCCCCAAGTCAGAACCCATAATTTCTTTGAAGACCATCCTTCGTCGTTCCAGGAATCTGCTGTTCGCACACCTAAACTCGAAATTTCTCCAGGACTTCACAATCTTCGTATAGGTAAGCTTCAGAACTTTTGCACCCTTTACTTTGCTGTGCATGCCGATTTAAGCTAGTTTTTTAGGTTCTGATACAGCTTCGTGTTCTTGGGTAGAGATGCATGAAAATATGGCATTTGTCGAGTGATGCTAGATATGGTAATGTGTATTTGCCTTTTAGGGGTTATGAATCAGTTTGATAGTCGAGATCATAAATTTAGGACGTAAAATAGAAGTAAAAATTCAATTTTTAGGTTAGTTGAAAAATTGGGTTTTTCCCGCCCTTACTAAAGTTGAAAAAGCTTTTTCAAAAAAAAAAATTTACTTTCACTTTTTGATCTGTTTTTCAAACTGTTCGTATGAAAATTTTAGTTTTCGTTAGAATGCTGTTGTATAAAAGTTAGACTTTTATACACGAGCAGCGTTATTCTAATCAACTTTTTAGGCTCTTCATCCTTACCTCCCTATTTTTCTGTTCGCAGCTTTTAATGCCAGATTTGTGGGGAGGTGAGAGGCTGATAGACGACGACCTACTTACGCAGCTGCTCGAGGGCGAAGAACAGCCAGCCCAGTGCATCCACGAGATTCCTTTCTCCAGAATTTCTCCTCCCAGACCTCAACCAACTCCAGTTAGAATGGGTGGTGTTAAGTCCACCGCCCAAAAGAAGAAAAATCCTGAAAACCCTTCAAATCCTCCAGCCCAGCCTGACTCGCAGGCTGGGGTTCCTTCGACCAGTGGTCGAGAAAATATTGTTCCTGACCCTCACATCCAAGTTAGGGCCCGCCCTCGGTATTCAGTTCTTCCCGACGTCGAGTGGCATCTTTCCTCACTCAGCCATGTAACCCCTAGGATGCTAGCCAACTACTTCAGAAAGTACAGCCTTTCTGGGGTAACCCTCAAAATTCCTACTGCGGATGAGCGGGCGAATTTTCCTGGAGGCATTTACAGTGCCTGGTCGAGATATCACAGAGGTTGGGGCTACCCTTCCTCTCCATCCATTCTTCCAGGGAGTGGCGAACTATTTTGGACTCGCCCCCTTCCAAATTACACCAAATGGATATAGAATGCTTACTGCACTCTATATCCTTTATAACCACAAGAAATGGTCAGAGCCTACCCCCCACGAGGTCAATTACCTTTTTGACCTTAAGTCCAACCCCCTACAATCTGGTATGGGGTTCTTTCACTTTTGTCACCAAGAGACCAACCGAACCTTCCTGAGTGACACAACCCACATTTCAAACGTGGGGAAATACAGCCAGGAGTATTTTCTCAAGCCTGACATGGTCGCGAATAACCTGGCCTTCACTCGAGGAGTTAAAAGTCTTTTTCCACTGGTCGCAGTTTTTACTTAGCATTTTTCCTTGCATTTTTCTGAAACTTCTTGTGTTTTTCAGGCCCATGGTTGCGACCAAACCCAACACCAGACATGGTGTTGAGGTTTGCCATGCTGGCCAGCATGACGGACGTTGAGAAGAGCGTCAAATCTCTGGTCACCGAGGCCAACTTGAGGCTAGTTGACCTCCTGGCCCCTCACCAGGATGTGAGGGAACCTGCGGCAGGAAGTGCCACTGCCGAGGAAAATCCCGAGCAGCAACCACCAGCGTCTCCTCCTTGACGGAGGCCGACTGGGGTTACAATCAGGGAACCCGTTGGCACTCCCCCAGCAGAAAGGTCTTCTGCCCCCCAAGGAAAGGGAAAACAAAAGGCAGCTGAGCCTGTCATAGACTTAGACGAGTCCTTTGATGAAAACGGTACAGTTATTTCACTCTTAGATAACTTGTCAATTCCCTGTCATTTGTTTGACGGGGACGACAATTTTACATATGCTCTAAACCTAGGGCCAGACTTCTTCATGCCAGAGAGTGAGTGTATGACTAGTATAGTCAATAGTATAGCGACCAGTAGTAATAGCTCGGGTATTTGACTTTGTAATTTTCTTTATTTATTTTCTGATACAACATAACTTGTCATCTATTTTTGGCTTATTGTCAGCATGTTTACCTCTTTTGCAGAAATGGCTTCTGCAAACGTCTTCGATATCTACAGCACTCAGGAGGAAGAAGAAGTTTCCTTGGTCCGAAAGAAGAAATTGACCAGGAAACATGACGGGGAGCCCAATCAGATGCCTTCGGCTAAGAGGAACCGAGCCACCGATCCTTCGACAGATGGGCTCTCTGGTCAAACATCTGTCTAGCCTCCTGCTCCTCACGAGCAGGAAATTCTGCCTCCACCTGCTCCTGCTGTCATGACTCCTTGACCTCCGGCCCCTACTGAATAGACTCAACAAGCTGAGGGTGTTCCCCCTGGGGCTAAACTATCGGGCCGCACCCTAAGGTCGGCCAAGGATCGCCTTGCTCACATTCTTAAGCATGACCGTTGCAAAGAGGCCATGGCTGAAGCAGAAACAATGGGGGTCGACCAGATCCTCAATAGAGCCCTCAATGAAGTGGCCAGTGTAAGTAATCTTCCTTCTCTTTTGTGCTCATGGTCTTGATTTTCCTTTTTGAAGTCAGTCTAACTTTTATTCTTTGATTGCAAGCAATGCTAACCATGACGGCTGCTCGCGCCCGCGCGGGTGCAAGCGCTGAGCAGTCCCGTGCTAGGGAGTTGAAGCTAATGGAGGAGCTTCAAGCCGCGGAGGCAAGACACGCGGGAGAGCTGGAGGTGGTGACCCAGCAGAAGGATTCTTTGGCTGCGGATCTGGTGGAGAAACATGCCTCTCTGGAAAGTGCTAGAAAACAGAGAGAGGAATACCAAGAGGCCAGCTGAATCCACTGGCGCGAAGTCAAAAGGCTCCAGGAGGAAAATCTTGCGAAGGATAGGAGCATTGCCAGCCTCAAGAACCAAGTGGAGCAACTCAAGCTCACAAACGCCAAGGACCTGGAAAGGTACAAGAATGCGACACTTAGATGTTTCTACAACTTCTGGAAGCATAATCAAAGTGCCAATTTTGGCTACCTTCCAGAGGATGCCAGGAAAGCTGAGTTGGCTCGCTGTGCTGCTCGACTGGCTGCCGAAGAAAGGGCCAGAGTTCCTGCCTCCCCCCAGATTTTGCTGGCCACGGGGATGGATGGAGGGGAAGCTGCAGAAGACGCAGTTAACCAAGATGCTCCCCAAGATCCTCTCGCTGCTCCTTAGCTTGTTTTTTACTTATTTTATTTTCTTTTTCTTACATGACCCACAGGTCTTGTTGTTAAGACAATATTTATTTTCTTATTGCTGCATGGGCAACTTTTCCTTTTAACTTAACATTTACATCCGAGCAGCACTGCTTGCGGTGTAAAAGGATTCCTTTGATATTATAAGATTTTTGCTTTGTTATAACATCTGTTCGCATGACCGAACTTAGCATAGTACTTTGGCTTGATTTAACAAAATATAAAATTTGAAAAATACTCTAAGTACCGTAGCATGCTTTCACTTATTTTGCTCATGTGTTTACATACCTCTTGGTATGCTTTGCTTTTTATGTACCTTATATGCCCCCCAAGTGATCGAGGAGCTTTAGGTCCTTGGTCACTTGCCTTGACCACAACCTGTACGAACATTACTGCTCGATATAAAATGTAAAATTTATAATACAGAAAAACAACACACGTAATGAGCAAATATTTGTAAAAAATTACAAAGTTTGGCAAGAATGACTGGCTGCGCACAGTCCCTTATAATTCTCGTATTTAAATGGACTAAACATGTCTTTACGAGTGATCTTTGAAAGATCTTACACTTATAAGCAATTAGCCATATAACATGACTAACCCTTTTTCAAAACTTGTAAAAAGTAAAAATTAATACAAACCAATCCTTTAAGAATGACTGTTTACTGATAATACTTGCGCAGGTGTTCTCCATTCCAATAACGCGGAACGAGATCTCCATTTAAGGGTGCAAGTTTGTAAGTGCCTGGATGAATGACTTCTTCAATCTGGTAAGGTCCTTCCCAGTTTGTTCCGAGTACTCCAGCAACTTGGTCGCGGGTGTTTAAGAAAACTCTTCGAAGTACTAAGTCTCCGACGTTGAACTTTCTTTCTTTTACTTTGGAGTTAAAATATCGAGTGACTTTTTGCTGGTACGCAGCTACTCGGAGTTGGGCTTTTTCTCGTTTCTCCTCGATCAGGTCTAGGGACTCCAACAGTTGGCTATTTTGGTCTTGGTTGTATGTGATTCTGCGATGCGAGGGCGGATCTAACTCGACAGGCAACATAGCTTCATACTCGTATGCTAAGGAAAATGGGGTATGACCTGTTGTTGTTCGGTGATAAGTTCTATACGACCAGAGGACTTCAAGCAGCTGCTCTGGCCATGCTCCTTTAGCTTCCTCGAGCCTTTTCTTCAGGGTATCTTTCAATGTCTTATTTACTGCTTCGAATTGCCCATTTGCTTGCGGATGAGCAACTGAAGAAAAGCTCTTGATGATGCCATGTATTTTGCAGAAGTCTGTGAACACGTCACTATCAAACTGGGTGCCATTGTCCGAGACAATATTTCTTGGAAATCCATATCGACAAACAATGTTTTTTATGACAAAATCAAGTACTTTCTTTGTCGTTATGGTTGCGAGTGGCTCAGCCTCGGCCCATTTGGTGAAGTAGTCGACAGCCACCACTGTGTATTTCACCCCACCTTTTCCTGTCGACAAGGACCCGATTAAATCTATACCCCATATTGCGAAGGGCCATGGACTTTGCATTTGCTTTAACTCATTAGGAGCTGCCCGTGGGATCTTGGGAAACCTCTGACACTTATCACATTTTCGCACAAACTCCATCGAGTCTTCGTTCATTGTCGCCCAGAAATAACCCTGCCTTAGAATCTTCTTTGATAAGCTCTGCCCCCAAACATGGTCTCCACAGAAGCCTTCATGTACTTCCTTCATCAACTCTTTAGCCTTTTCTGGTGTAACACACCTGAGCAGTGGCATTGAGTATCCTCTTCAGTATAGAATACCATCGACCAGGATATACTTAGCAGCCTGTCTCTGAAGGGTCCTGGCTTTGTTTCTATCTGCTGGTAGTATACCGCTCGTGAGATACCCCAAGTATGGTGCCATCCATGTATCTGCTAACTGGACCTCCATATTGGTTTCGTCTGCTCGTATGCTTGGTGTGCGTAGCCGCTCAACTGGCACTATATTTAAAGTGTCAGCATCTTTTGCACTCGCGAGTTTGGCTAAGGCATCTGCGTTTGAATTCTAATCTCGAGGTATTTGCTGATCTTTTGTTTTGTTCAGATAAGCCACCATTTTTAGGCCTCGTGCTTGGTACTCCCCTAAGACCTGATTCACTACCAGTTGTGAATCACTGTAGATATCAACACTTTTATGTTCATGTCTTTGGCTAACCTTAACCCAGCGAGTAGGGCTTCATACTCAGCTTCGTTGTTCGAAGCGGTGAAATCAAACCTAATTGCGCAGTGAAATCGATGCCCTTCTGGCATTATCAATATCACTCCTGCTCCTACGTGAGATTCGTTGGATGATCCGTCTGTGAATAGTTTCCACGAAGGAGCTTCAACTTGAGGCTCAGGCGCACTAGGCTTTTCACCCTGCTTGCTGTCTGGGAGTTCAGTGAATTCAGCAATGAAATCAGCTAAGACTTGTCCTTTTATTGCTGCTCGCGGTGAGTATGTTATATCGAACTGCCCGAGTTCGACTGCCCATTTCAACAAACGACCAACAGCCTCTGGCTTTTGCAAAACTTGCCGAAGGGGCTGGTCAGTCAAGACTGTGATTGGATGGGCTTGGAAGTAAGGACGTAACTTCCTTGAGGCCAAAATTAGGCGATAGGCTAATCTTTCAATGGGAGGATATCTCAATTCGGCTCCGATTAACCTCTTGCTCACATAATACACCGCCTTGTGTACGCCTTCTTCTTCTCTCACTAACACTGCACTAGCAGCATATTCGGTGATCGCCAGGTATATGAATAAAGTTTCCCCATCTACAGGCTTTAATAAGATGGGAGGTTGGGCCATGTGGGCTTTTAAGGCTTGGAAAGCCTGTTCACAGTCTTCAGTCCACTCGAACTTCTTGTTGCCCCTAAGTAGATTAAAGAAAGGGACGCACTTATCTGTTGATTTTGAAATAAATCTACTGAGCGCGGCAATCCTTCCAGTCAAACTTTTCACGTCTTTGATCTTTACTGGCGATTTCATATCGATCAGGGCCTTGATCTTTTCGGGATTAGCCTCGATTCCTCTCGAATTGACAATGAACCCCAAGAACTTCCCTGATCCTACTTTCGAAGGAACATTTGAGAGGATTTAGCTTCATTTGATATTTGTTTAGAACATTGAAACACTTTTGTAAATCCTTCACATGTCCTTCTGCCTGTTTTGACTTCACCAGCATGTCATCAACGTACACCTCCATGTTTACCCCGATCAACTCCTTAAACATGTGGTTAACTAGTCGCTGGTAAGTCGCACCAACGTTTTTCAATCCGAACGGAATTACTTTGTAACAGTATAGCCTTGTATCGGTCTGAAAGCTAGTGTGATCCTCGTCAGGGGGATGCATACTAATATGATTGTACCCTGAGTATGCATCCATGAAGGAGAGGATCTCATGGCCTGCAGTTTCATCGACCAGCTGGTCGATCCTTGGGAGTGGGAAACAATCTTTAGGACAGGCTTTATTAAGGTCTGTGAAATCCACACAGGTCTGCCATTTTCCATTCGGCTTGGGAACCAGTACTGGATTAGAGACCCATGATGGATAAAACGCCACCCTGATGAACCCATTCTCCTTCAATCTTTCAACTTCTTCCTTTAATGCTTTTCATCTGTCTTTATCGAGCAGCCCCCTTTTCTGTTGCACGAGTGGAAAGCTTTTGTCAATGTTCAGGACATGGCTGATGACTGCAGGATCTATCCCAACCATGTCTTTATGTGACCAGGCGAAAACTTCCTGGTTCTTCCTAAAAAATTCCACCAGTGCATATTTGGTTGTTGTCTCTAAGTTTTTGCCGACCTTTACAACTCTGGTCGGATGTTCTTCGTCGAGTTGGACCTCTTCAAGGTCCTCGACAGGTCCTATATCATCCTCAACATCCCCAAAGCAAGGATTTAAATCTCTATCCTCACTTTGGGCAACACCCTATTTGGTGACTTCATCACCTGATTGGGCTTGTACATCAATAGCCATTTGCAGCTCTTTTGGAGGAACACTCCTTGGCACCCAGTTCTTGGCCTTGGTAATTGAGGCATTGTAGCATTCCCTGGCTTCCCTCTGGTTTCCCAATACACATCATATCCCTGCATCTGTTGGGAATTTCATGGCCAGGTGCCATTTAGAGTTGATGGCCCGAAGGTCGACCAGTATTGGCCTTCCAATTACTGCATTGTAGGCCGAAGGAAAATCAACTACTATAAAAGTAGTGAGTAGTGTCCTGGTGGTAGGCGCAGTACTTGCTGTTACTGGAAGCCTGATTGACCCTGTTGGAGCGAGTCCCTCACCAGAGAAACCATAAATTGTTTGGTTGCAGGGCTCCAAGTCCTTGATGGACAACTTCATTCGTTCCAGCGAAGATTTATACAGGATGTTAATTGAACTTCCTGTATCGACCAGTACTCTTTTCACCATCATGTTGGCAATCTGAACATCCATGACCAGCGGATCGGAATGTGAGAACCGGACATGCTGGGCATCATAATCAGAGAAAGTTATTGCACCGTCCTCTGTTTGAGCCTTCTTTGATGCCATATCCTCCACAGTCATCATCTCGATGTCCTGGTCATGACGTAGGGTCCGAGCGTATCGTTCCCTTGCCTTTCCGCTGTTTCCCGCAAGGTGCGGGCCTCCGCAGATGGTGAGTAAGGTGCCAGCCACGGGATCAGGCTGTAAAGGTGGCAAGCGTTGGCGTGTAGGCGCCTGCTCGTTGCCACCTGGAGCCTCTCGTTGGGAAGCTCCTGCGGCCCGCACGTATCTCCTCAAGTGTCCTTGTCTAATAAGGAACTCGATTTCATCCTTCAGCTAGTTACACTCGTTCATATCGTGTCCGTAATCATTGTGAAAATGACAGAACTTGGTTGTATCTCTTTTTGAAATATCCTTTCGAATGGGAGCGGGTCTTTTGTAAGGCACACTGGAACTTGTGGCCTGATACACCTCTGCTCGAGACTCGACAAGGGCGGTGTAGTTGGTGAACCTTAGCTCATAACGATTGCCCTTAGAGCGCTTACTCTCGGTGGTATAGGGTTCGTTATGGGGCCTCTTCCCCCCATTCTTGCTGTTGCCATTCCCATTGCCTTTGCCGTTGCCGTTGGGCTTTGACCCATTGGTGGCTTTGGCGGGGTCTTCAGTCCCTTTATCTTTATTTGGGGTCTTTCCCTCGCTGGCAATTGCATCCTCGAGCTTAATGTATCGATCAGCTCGATCCAAAAATTCTTAGGTAGTTTTAACCCCATGCTTCCTGAGGCTACTCCAAAGAGGCGTACGACGCCTAACTCCTGCAGTTTGGGCCATCATTTTGCCTTCGTCTCCCACTGTTTTGGCCCCAGCCGCTGCTCGCATGAAACGCTGGACATAATCTTTCAGTGGTTCTCCTTCTTGCTGGCGTATCTTGACCAGCTGGTTTGCCTCAGTTGGGTGCACACGACCCGCATAGAATTGTTCGTAAAACTCCTTTATGAACATCTCCCAAGATACAATACTTGCAGGAGGGAACTTAAAGAACCACTCCTGTGCAGCATCAGAAAGTGTTGCAGGGAAGATCCTGCATCGAGCGTGATAACTCTACAAAATAGAGTTATTTTACCACTTTTTATGTGCTAATTATTGCTTAATTCTTGAGTTTTTAATTGATTTATTAAGTTTTTAAGTAATTTTGAATTTATTAGTCTTATCATGATTTTATATACTTTTGTGTGTTTTTATAATTATTTTGTTGTAAAATGTTGTAGTTAATTATTTGAATTATTAGTGGTAAAAAAATGTTGTATTATTGAACTTAAATGTAAAATATAATTAAGTTATAATTAATATTTTCAAAGAATTAAATTAATTTATTTTATAATTGAAAATATTATATTATGATTTATTTTATATTTATTTTGTAGGGAATTTATGCTCTTGAAAAGCAATGAAAATGATGAAAAAAGATGGCATTTTTGTGAAGAATAGCAAAGGAGATTGGCATTTTCCCAAGCAATTCGGGCCCATCAGCACTAGGCCCAATGCCAAGCTTCTCCAAGCACCTCAAAGCCATGCTCCTTCAGCATATCACCTGATACACGCCCACTGCCTTGAGCCTCCAGCAAAGCACCAAGCTTCTCCAACAGCTGCTGCCGAAACCATCTCCTAGCCCCTGCCAACATCACAGCAAGCCTCCCTTCTCCTCCTGAAGCCCATGCGCCCAAATCAAGCTACCAGCCACCCAAAGCATGCCACAAAGCTTTATTTTCTTGAGCCCATAAAAAAGCACAAAGTACTATTGTCCCCTATTGTCAAAAATGCCAATATTTTTACCCCACTTTCTACACATTTTACCCCAAAACATAATTATTATACCCTATAATTTACCCCTATTTACCATATTATAATTAATTAAATTAATTTAATTAATTTGAATTGATTATTTTAATACCTCATTTGTGGCTATAAATAGGGAGTTTTGAAGACCATTTAGGGTGTCCATTTTTAGGAGGGAGGTTACTATACGAAATTCTACACATTTCAAAACCTCTCTATTCTCTTCTTCTTCTTCTTCTTTTTGGTTATTTTCTATGTATTTTTAGAGGAAATTTTGGGGGTTTCTCCTCCAAATTTTCCTATTTATGTTTGTAATTTTTAGTTTGTATTTACTATTCTAGTTATGTGTTTCTAATCTTTTTAAGATTATTAAGGTGATGATGAAACAATGTGTAACTAGATAGTGTTTATTTTGTATCTTGATTTCCCATTTTGTGCAACAAAATTTATGGAATTTTCTTCTTCAAATATCTTCTTTCATCTTAAATATCATGTATTTTGGATTGTTAGCACATATTTAAACTTTGTTCTTCATTAGTGCAAATACATAATATTCCTTGTGTAAGATGTGTCATTAAATTGAACACATCTATGCTTAGAACAAAAATATTATGTTTTGCCTTATAAATAATGTTCATTGATTTATTTGTTATTTCATTAGATTGATTTACACTAAATTCTTTGAAATTATAACTTTGAAAAGTGAAGAAAAATCCTATCTTTTTAGAAATAATTTGTGCTTAAAATTATAAATTTATTTAGAAAATGATAATTTGATTTATTTTAACTATCACTAAAACTTGGGAATCAATGTACTTATTGTAATGCCCCGGATTCCCTAATGTGGTTTAGCGGTTGGATTTGTAGGCCGGGAGGGCCATAATTGCTTAATTACGCCATTAAATGTGTTTATGCATGTTTATGAGAATTATATTATAATATAATGTTACTTGTATGCATATCGATGTTATGTGTTGAGACCACATTATTATGTGGGTTTGCTCGAGCTATTCGACATGAGACGATCGTAGATTATTGATTAGCGGTTTAGTCACAACGGGATTAAGCGTCGGGACTTGGGTTGAGTCTCGGGGTGGTTTTGATGATTAGAGCGTTACCAGGAGATAAAGGGTAACGGGATGTGAATTATTGGTGTTTGAGATTATTGAGAATAGCGGGAATTGGAGAGCGTTAATTATGATTAACGAGTTAGGAGGAAAGTACCAAAAATGCCCTTAGGAGCCTTTAGAAAGTATTAAATGACCTAGGGGTAAAATGGACATTTCACCCCTAGGATAGATATACCCTTGATAGCTGAGAAAAGTGATGGAAAAACAGAGTACACTTTAGAGTTCTCCCGTACCTTCTTCTCCTCACTGTTCTTTGTGGTTTTTGAACCAATTTTGAGGATTCAAGCTTAGGAAGCAAGCCTTGGGAGTTTGGGAGTGTGTTCCATCATTGAAGGCCATCATAAGCCAAGCTTTGGGTAAGTTTCTAACCATGGTTTTCTCTAGTTTGCTCTGTTTGGTTTGTTTTGCAGCTGAGATTACTAGGATGAATTCATGGTTTTTGTTGGGAGTTTTGGCTAGGGTTCCCATGCTTGTGATGTTTGGGGTGTGTTAGGGTGGTTTTTGGGTTTATTTGGCATCAAGAATAGGCTTTGGAAGCTTGGAAATTGAGTTAGAATCGAAGGAGATGAAGAAGGTCGGTTCAGGGGTGTTTGGGCCTGGAGGTAGCGCTACAGCGCCCACCCTAGGGCGCTATAGCGCTCCTCAGGAGGCTTTCTGGCGCTTGGGAGGTTCTGTGTAGAGCGCTGTGGCGCTAGGGGTTGAGCGCTGTAGTGCTACCCTGTTCCTTCTAAGTCCCGTTTTGAGTGTTTTTAAGGGTTTTTGACTTGGGGTTTCAATCCTTAAGGCCCGGGATCGAATCTACTCACCGTGTGGGCATGTTTCGGGGTCCCGAGGGTGGTGCTTAGGTTAAGACCCTATTATTGTGGATTCTCATTAATGGAGGTTATAATTGGTTGTGATTAGGTAACCGCTAAGGAACTAAAAGGTCGATCGTTCTCAGGGGTCGTCTTTATCATATTTCTCGCTCGAACTTGAGGTAAGAAAACAGTGTATGAATACAGTTGCACCCTGTACAGGTATATGACATGCATGGTTTGATATTGAGGCGTGTTGGTTGATATATATGAACGTGGATTTCATATTAAATGCTAATGAATGCTGATTACCTGTTTAAGACACTGACTAGTCAGGGACCGACTCTAAAGTCGATGATCACGCATTGAATGGCCCTATGGCATTAATGCGGGACCGACCCTAAGGTCGAAGAACTTATAAGCGCTTGCTTGGTCTACGACCAGATGTCTATAGCCAAGGTATACGACCCCGGTGACCGTTAGTCACGCGGCTAAGGGACGTTGTCCATAGTTACGACTCCAGAGTCGTGAGGAAGGTTATGTTGGTGACTAATCACCATACACCTATCCTGATCAATTTATGAGAGGATCACTTATCAGTTAAGCCCTGGTGACCCTATCGTCACATGGCTAGAGGGAGCGCTGCTCGTTATTGTGACTGTTGGCTATTGTCACCTATTTGTTGGGCTGATAGTCCTGGATGATTACTATGATCGTTGTTGACATTATATCATGTGTTTATTTGTGTTTTCTTGCTGGGCCTTGGCTCATGGGTGCTTTGTGGTGCAGGTAAAGGAAAGGAAAAGCTTGGCCAGCCTTGAGCGGAGAGCTTGGGCGATGTGATGTACATACAGGGCCGCTTGACCGCCACGGTCAAGGAGTTCTCAGAGGGACTAGGGGTTTACCCTATTTTTGCCGCTTAGGTCGGCGGGGATTGTAAATTTGGAACTGTAGCGACTCTTTTGTATTACGAACTATTTGTAAACATTTTGAAAGGCTCATGAGCAGTTTGTTTACTTAATAAAATGCACCCTTTCCTTTTTGCTGGTTTTTCACCTTAACCTGATATTAACACTTAGATCACGTTTTTAACCAAATGACTCGGGTAGCGGGTCAAATTTCCGGTTCACCGTAACTGTTCTGGGGTAACTAGGGCGTTACACTTATAAATATTATTGAACTTATATTTTGTGGATTCTAATCCTTAATAATCTTATTTTACCATCTTCATTTCTATTATTAATTTATGTTATATATATTGTCTTTAATTTCTTTATTAGTATCTTATATTTTATTTTTATTATACAAAAATCCCATCAATCTTTGGAACTAGGTTAGAATTTATTAATTTTTGTTTAAAATAGTTTCTCTTTTTCGATTTTAGTCAACTCCTTTGGGTTCGATCTCGTGCTTACACGAACACTATATTCCATATACGATTCGTGCGCTTGCGAGTATAAATATTTAAAACATACCCGTTTTGGGTCTATCAGTCTTCGAACACCTTCTGAATGTCCATTTGTATCTCAAATTTGTTGACATGAGATACCGGGTCACCATACCCGTCAAAGTTCGGAAGTGTGGGCATTTTAAACTTACTGGGGGTTTCAGCCATTGCGATCCTTTGTATGAAATGAGTGCCCCTTCTCTTGTCGTACTCGATATGAGACGTTCTTCCCCCGATCAGCTGTTGCACTGCTTGGTTCAAGGCATCTATTTGGGCCTGAACGACCTCAGGAATTGCCGGGGCTTCTGGTTCCGGGGGAATGTACTCGTCATGCCGTTCTCGGCGGTCGTTGAGTACATCCCTTAGATCATCATCTCTTCGCCGCTGCTCGCTGGCTCCGAGTCGGCTAAAGACGTTGTTTTGTCTGGGCTGCCCCCCAGCATTATGTCCTGCATGTCGATTTTCTCTAGGTGGGAGGCTTCTGCCTCCACCTCTCTCCTCGTTCCTCCGACCAGCGTTCCCTCTGCCTGAGTCGGACTCATTGTAGCCGTGGCCATCTCTGAACCTCGATTGGCTATGGTGGGACTGACTGTTTCCTCAGTTGCCTCCTTGAGCTGGAACTTCCCGAGCGTTAGGGGGAGGCCTGCACTGGTCGGTAGGTCCCCGTGCATTATCATGCCATGGGGGGCCCCTGACCGCAGAGCCTATCTCTGAGTTCCTTCTATTGCCAGAAGGACGCTGCCCCTTGCTCGATGGGTGCGGCTCTTCACCCCCCGGGAGTCTAGGGCTGCGGGGCTGCTGCCCAGCTCTATTCTGCCTTGGATGTGGGGGATTGCCTCGACCAGCCTGGGATGGAGGCTGGGTCTCAGGGTCCATAGGTGGGACATCATCCTGAGGCATTGGTGGCTACTCCGGCCTTTGAGGGCTTGTTGGCTGGAGCGGAGGGCTAGGATTGGGACCTCTTTGAGGTGGCCCATTTGGGGGTTGGTCAGGCTGCGAGGCAGGCGCAGCCTGATTCCTAGCCAATTGGAGGGCTGCTTCGAGGGCTGCCATGGCATCCCTCTGACGACGATCCATCTCCGCCTGTCTCTCACTCAGCTCTTGGCGTTGGCGCTCTATTTCTTGCAGCTGTCGCGCCATGGTCTCCGCATCACTTTCTTGAGTGGCCCTTAGATTGGCCAATTCCTCTTGCAATACTCCCAGAGTAGTTCTCAGCGTTTCTGAGTCCAGTTCCTCCTCATCAAACTTCAAGTGTGGCTCATTCTCAGCCATGTTCGGAGGAGGAGGTTGAGATGGTGCAGCGTCAGCAGCCTGCCCAGTCTTCCTGGATGTCTTTTCCATTAGTACTTCAACCACTTCGTCTCAAGCTCTCAATGAAAGCACCAGAATGTTGACCCTCGTTTTGGTCAACTGACACGAAGTCAAATGCTTGATGTGATAGAAAGTATTGAAATAAATCTAATGGAAAGAAAAATAAACGGCACAACAACCCACGAATTGGTAATGACCTACGTCCACTTAAGCTATTATTGATCTTGATTCTCAAATGAGTGATCAAAGAACTAGGGTTCTTCGAGTTTCACAAGCCTTAAAGGGATGAGTAATACAACCGAAAGATAATAGCCAAAATTCTCTTCTAAAGCATAAACCAAAATCAACCAAAATTCCCTCCCTTGAGCTATTTCTCTCTATTTATAGGCTCAAGGAGGGTTACATGAATTAGTTACAGATATTTTTTCCTAACTAATCGGATAATCAGGAATCATGGGAGATAATCTCGGATATGATTACAATTGTACAAGATTATCTCAAAATATACGGAGTACACGACCAAGCTGGTCGTATATAAAACCCAAATGCTGTGTCAGGGGAATCTCCCTGGTCGATGGTCGAACAGGACCTCTGCCAGGTGTCAGCCACGTGTTAAAAATGTTTGCCACGTCATCCACACTTGTTTTTTTGGATAATAGTATATATAAAGTTATTTATGTGCATATATACTTGATTCGTTATAAGTTGTATTATAGAAAAAAATTAAGAAATAAAAATAAATATGTACATGATATATGATAAATATTGATAATCTCGTGACAGTTCAATTATTAATATTAAAAAAATATATAGGTAAGAATTTTTTTAATGAAAAATTAATTTAATTTGTAAAACTGTTAAATATCTTTTGAAATGTCATAAAAATATATTTTTTTCAATGTCATGTTTGGTATTATCAAAAATTAAGTGGTCTAATTTTTTTTAAGAATGATTCACTCTTTTTTTTATATATATTTTATTTATCTATTTTGAAAGAAAAAAGATATAAAAATAACATTTAGGGACATAAATGATACGATTTGAAAATGTTGGTGATACAAAATCAAATTTCGAGACTTAAGTATTACAAAGTGTAAAGAATAAGGAATCCAACTCAATGAAAAAAAAAAAAAAACCCATAAGAAAATGGCTATGAGCTCAAGAAAATCTGAGCTTTTACGTGGTTTGACCCAAAAAGATGACATATAGTCCTTATTATTGATTTGATGAGAGATAATTTTGGCACAATATCAGTATACCAGATATTGTCATCTGTTTTACAATATAACATCACTTAGGGTATTTCCAATGGAATGTCAAATTAGTGATGCATTGCTAAAATATAGCACAATCTATAAAAAAAATTGTTCCAAGGGTGTGTTAAAAGTTGTGTCAAATTTGACACATGCTAAAAGTTGTGCTAAATTTGGCACGGAATATAGCATGATGCATATTTTACATCACAAAAAATGTTACACTTTTCTAATTATTTTTTTGTCATTTTTATTATTTTATTATTATCTTTATCTATCAGCATTAAATGTTAGACTTTTTTACTCTATTATTTTATTATTATCTTTAACTATAACAATAAAATATAAAAGAAAATTATTACATTTTGTATATTTTCAATAAACTCTCAAATGAGCACTAATAAAATATTGATTTTTGCATCAAATTTTACAACAACGCATTAGATTATAATGCTAAAAATTGTGTCAAATATATCACTTAGCATTTTTTTTGTATCAAATATAGCACAATATTAACATCTTCCATTAATAATGATAAGCAACTAATATAACTCCCAAAACTAAAAGTGTTAATTCCCCCTCATTATTACAATCAACATTTATAAGAATTTTAATTAAAAGTACAAGGGGAAAATGTAGATAAAGTACGTAAATTTTGTATTTACTTGCGGATAAATACCAAAACTTTATTTTTCTGTGGTAAGAGTACCATTATGTTATTTATATTGTCATTCTGTAAGTATCATTTGTTAAATCTTAGTTTTGTCAACAAAATTGCGGCTAAAATACTTAAACTTTGTATTTAATTGTGGGTAAATACCACAACTTTGTTTTTTTGCGGTAAAAGTATCAAAACGTTAAAATAATTACAAAATCTTCTTTTTTTTTTTTTTTGCAATTTTGAAATCCTATAGTAATTTTAAATATGAAAAAAAAATGATGTATATTAATTAATTTTAAAAAAACATCAAAAATCTATTTTAATTAAAATAAAAAGAAGATAATTAAAAATAAAATCTATGTTCTAAGTTCATTAATTCTTCAATAATTGGAATAATAAATGATAATGATGAATAAATTACACTTAAATGATAAATAAATAATATTTATCTTTTATTTTATAACATGGTATTGAAAAGAAAACATAGTAATATATAGTCAGTATATATAAAAAAAGATAAATATATTTTAATTATTTTTTAATTTTAAGGATTTTAAAATGGTAAAAATATGAATTTAAATTATTTTAATGTTTTGGTACTTTTACTGCTAAAATAATAATTTTTTTTGTATTTATTGACAAGTAAATACAAAGTTTAGGTATTTTAGCCGCAAATTTCCTTAATAAAAATAAGATTTAACAGTTGGTACCTATGGAATGGCAGCAAAAGTAACGTTTTGGTACTTTTACCGCTAAAAAAAATATTTTGGTATTTATCCACAAATAAATACAAAGTTTAAGTACTTTATCTGTAATTTTCTCAAAATACAATAAGAAAACTAAATATTCAATCAATAAATATTTATTTTGGAGAAAGTTGCTATGTAAAGACATTGTTTCAACCATTTGGACAGACATCATCTCTATAGATGACACATGAGGTGCACTACAATAAAACAAATACCATTTTATTATTAACATCAAATAACTCATATATATTTTATATAAATATACAATTTTTCCTTTTTAAAAGAACACAATGTAATACATTTTGTTTTGTGTGCCTGTGAGTTTTTTTTTTAGATTTATAGTTTTTAATACCAAATAACATAAGTTAACACATACAATAGCAAATTTTAATAGACTACACCTTAAGCATTAAAATTAGAATTGAAATTTGTATTACTTCAATTTTGGTGCGTTTAGTCAATTTGGTTTAATGCAACCTTTATTGTTGAACATCTTGATAAGGTCACCCAGAATTAATGTGGAATAACTTCCTTACAAATTTGCCCATTATTTTTGTAATCAAGTGATCTCCTCAAGGTTTTGGTTCTCCAATTGATTAAATATGCTAAAACTATGCACAACATTTGACTTCTAAGTCCGCTCGTATTCCATGCAACGAGGACTTAATTCTGATAACCTTCCTCTTTAGCTTGCCCCCCTTCTCTCCCTTGCAAGTTTTCTGCTACTTATACCTACACAGTATAAACAAACTTGTTATCCTACTCGAGCAAATTTTTCCTTGTAAATGCCTTGTACACAAATGATACAATTGTTATATTATTTTATATAATATAATGTGAGATTAAATTATATGAAAAATGTGATTTGTCATATTTTGTAACATAATATCGAGAGTTACAAAATATGTGTGTCCAATTGTGTAACACATTTTTTGAATTACAAAATCAGCTACAAACTTGCAATCTCCAAAATTCACTCAATAATGTGTAGATTGAGATTGAGAGTTACACATTTTGAGAATGAATTTCATAAGTCATAATGTGATGTTGTTAGAGAATGTATTATATTCAATGAGAATAGAGAAATCAAAATACAACTCTATGCAAAAAATACAATAGACAAGATGATAGATAAATTAGTTTACAACTCAATAACCAAAATACAAGTAAATATAGAAATAAGAGAATTATAAGAACTATAACTCTAAAACAAAAGATACAAATAAATATGTAAATATGTCTTTTGACTTAAATTTTACCTTAGTGTAATCATCACAAAATTTGTTGAAATTTTGGTTGCTAAAGCATTGAACCACTATCCCTTGATAACAAACCAGTGATAACACACACACCTTTGCTATGTTCACTTGAGACCTCAATGACTCGCTTTTGCACTGTTAATGGCCATGTGCACATTCCATTCTGTAAAACGCCCTATTCTATTACTTTCTATAAACGCCACTTATCTCATAGATACTTAGAAAAATACCACTTACAAGATAAATTTAGTGGGGTCTTGATAAAACATGCAAGTTGGGCCCAATAATTTAAAATAAAAATAAAGTGTTCTTACGCAATGTTTAAAGAAAATAAAATTTTAAGTCCCACTGGTAAGTTTAAAACTAAAGTCCATAACATGATTCTTTGAATCTCGGTGCTTATTGTAATGCCTCAAATTTCCTAATAAGGTTTAGGACCTTGATTAGGAGGCCGGGAGGGCCATAATTGATTTATTATGTTATTAAATGATAATATGCATGTTTAGGTGTATTAAATATGCATGTGAACCCATTTGTGATTGATTGGGTGATTTCCATATTTTGGCCATTTCGGGCATTTTTGGCATATATGTGAAATGTGTGTGGTGCTTTATTATTGTTTGGTTATGCCAGGGTTACCCAGTACAAGATGATCCTAGGAGGTAAGTTAGTAGGAAAGTCACAACGAGATTTAAGCTTGACTTGGAGTAAGTCAAGGGGTATTTAGAGCATTACCGAGTTATTGGGTAATGAGAATTAATATTTGGTGATAAATTGGGAGTTAGTAAGATCAGGGGGAAATTCTGGAAGTTTTGACTATAATATCCCTGGGGGTGTTTTCGGGACCCCGAGCACTAGGTTTTATTGGAAGCTACTTAAGCTTGAAGTAACCTTTTAAAAAGAATAAAAATAACGTTCTGTACATTCTCTCTCCCTAAAAGTTTTCTTTTCGTCTCCCGATCGCATTTTCGAAGGTATCTGGAGTTTTAGGACTCGGATTCAAGCAAAGATTGAGGCATAGTAATCCTAAGGAGAATTAGAAGCTTATTAGCCGGATGATTTAGTTGGAAACAACTCAATCAGAGGTAATTCAAGTTTAATTTTTAAGTTTTTTTAAAGTTTTTAAGCTTGAATTGGACTTTGTGAATCGTTGAGTTTTTAGTTTGTTTGAGCTTCAGGTTTTGGTGGTTTTGGACCATTGGGAAGTTTGGGAACTTTGATTTGATGATTTAGAGATGTTTGGATAGGTTTTTGGAAGGTTTTAAAAGCAGAAAAACGAAGAAAAGTGGCTGGTGCGAAGTTGGGCCACGACCCTGTTCTTGGGCGCCGCGGCCCTAGCTTGAAGAAGGTGGAGGAGGCTCTGCCAGGGGGGCGGGCCGCGGCATGGTCCTTGTAGGGCCGCGGCCCTTAAGGGAAAAGTTGCCCAAAAGTGTGTTTTTGTGATGGAAACTTAACTCTAAGGGCCTAGGATCGATCCTACTACTTAGTTGAGTGGGATTCGATGTTCCGGAGGCTTGGGTTGGGCTTGGAAGTATTTATTTACTCATTTTGATGAGGTTTTATATTATGGTTGTGACTAGGTTATCTCTAGAGGCTTTGAATCGGGATCGTTCTTGTGGCTCGTTTGTTGGTAACCTGTGCTTGGACCAGAGGTAAGACAACTGCACCCCATTTGTGACATGCATGGTTATTCATGAGGCATGCTGGTTGTGTAAATGTGGACATGGATTGAATATTGAATGCTTAATAAATGTTGCTCACTTGTGCATAGTATTGACTCATTAGTCAGATTTGGCAAAGGTGCTAGTATCAATTGTGAAGTTGTGACTTATTAGTCAGGTTCGGCAGTGGTGCTGGGCACTGGTCACATAGCGCTGACTCATTAGTCAGGACGGCCTTAGCGTGTTCCACGCAAGCCAACAAAGATTAGGTCTAATCGACTTTCTACATTGGATGACTCAAAGAGCATTAATGCCGGACCGACCTCAAGTTCGATGAATATTATAAGCGCTTGTGTGACTTACCCATCAGTCACTCATTTATTAAGTTAGAGACTTACCCATCAGTCTCTCATTTGTGAAGGCTAGTGGCTTACCCAGCAGCCACTCTTCTGTTTAATTTAGTGACTTGCTTGTCAGTCACTTAGTATGGTTTAACAGGACTTCAAAGTGATATTCACTCATCTGATCAGAGCTATGAGCTATGTATGATCATTTTGATCATCATATGCATGGCTTTGGGTGCTGAGCCCCGTAGTGACTTGCTAGTTGGTCACTCAGTATGGTTTATCAGAACCTCAAGTGTCGAAACACTCATCTGATTAAGATTGACTTGATAGTCCTCCAATCAGAAGGGCATGATTTCTTATCCTGGATACCCCAACATTGTTTGAATTCATTTGCATGCTTGAATAAAGCTATGTTTGCTAGGCATGCCAGATATGATTTGATATCATGATATGACTGTTTTGAGCATATGAGTTTTCTTGCTGGGCTTCGGCTCACAGGTGATTTGTTGTGCATGTAAAGGCAAAAGGAAGCTAGACCATCCTTGAGTTGGAGAGCTTAGGTGATGACGTGTACATATGCAGCTGCTCGACCAATACTTGGGCGAGGTTTGAAAGAGGAACTAAGGTTAAGCCATGTTTTGCCGCTTAGAACGACCTGTTGTAATTATTTTCTTGTAATAGACTCTGAAATTATATTTTTGGGATCCCAATGTATACAGTAAACGTTCTAATGAAATGTTATATCTTAACCAAAATTTTTAATCCGTAAACCACTAATCATACTTAGTTACACGTTTATGGCCAAACGACTCGATTAGCGAGTTTAGCACTGTTTGCAATGTGCACTATAGCGGTCCCTGGAGTTGGGGCGTTACACTTATGTTGATCGTTTAATCATTCATAGCATACCCCCACACCATACACACCCAAACGTTGGAACTTCACACATCACAACGCGTGCCAGAGAGAAACCCTATTTATTACCTTAAAGGGGAAAAGTAAGGGTGTGAGCTAAAAGTCTAGTAAGGAAGTACAACAAAATCAAAGATAAGGCAAGACAGACATGTATAACATAACAAAACAATTCATAACATCATCATATTCATATCTCATATCTCATAATCAAAATGAAACATAGTCATACATCACATTCATTCAACATAAGCATACTCTTTGTGATCATGGCGCCTCTATTGTCCATGTCACACCTTGAGGTAACCAGTATAATTGGGCTGGTAAATCCTCCTCTATGAGATAAACAGGATCTCAGGTCCTTGAATAATCTCGGCGCGTCCTCCCTCTGAGTTACGTCATGTCCTTAGTAACTCATTTGTCGCGTTGCGTTCAGCACACTAGCAACCATATCTATTCATTAATCAAACAAACACATGTAATCCATTTCACATCTAAAAAAAAAAAACACATGTTGCATCATACTCATCATAACATTTCAAGATAGAACTCTATTATTCATATTACATGATTTAACACCAAAACATAGCACATTGTTTCCTTATAACATAAGGATCTTACCATCTCATAGCATAAACATAGAAATTTTATCAAACTTCCTTACCTCAAGTCCAAGCAATTTCAACGAGCAGGAACACTTCACAAAGAGCCTAGAATACATTGACAAGGCACTCGTCTTAATACACATTCAATACCATGCAAACAATTACATAGAAACACTCTTGCATGCAACAAGCATGCATAAATTCAACATAGGTTGAACCCTAATGGGCACAAATCATGTAGGAAAAATCATCACATATCTTCTATAATCATCAACTAGTCAACAACTAACAAGCAACTACCACAGTCTCAAAAATTTGATGTAGGCCGAGACTCCACAAATGCCATTAAAAAAATATGCTAGTGATACTTAGGTCTCATTGAAATCATGTAGCATGCATATGTCAACAAATTTGCATCTCACACATAATATGCCTAGGCAAACTGGCCCAGGCCAACCCTATATGGCATACTATATAAATATAAATATATATATATATTCAACATAAAAGACAATGAATAAAAATACCAGGTATACCAGGTAACAATGTAAAGCAACATCTCAAAAAAAATGATCAAACACTTCAAGCCAAAAGAAGATGAACCGAACCTTATAGACTATCAAAAGTAGACTTCTCACATAAAATAATAAAATCTCTTCCAATACACATTTTCATAAATTCCAAGGAATAGCTTAATAAAATCTTTTTCAATACACATTTTCATAAATTCCAAGGAATAGCTTAAACATGCTTGGTACAAAATTTATACCCCAATTATAAAATTATCATGCCCATGAATAATAATAATAATACAAAAACAAAAATTAAGGAGTTCTAGTCATGCTTGGTAGTACACTAGAGTTTTCATAAGAATCACATTTTTGCATATATTACCAATTTGGGCTCTTTAAAAGTCTAACATGTTCTCAAAATTAGAAGTTAGCATCTTAGGGCCTAATACCTCCTCTAGCTGAAGCCATAACGTAAAAAAAAAAACCAGTTCTAGCATATATATAAATATATATATATATATATTCTTATAACTTATCACTTAAAATCATACCTTGAACAAAATAAGGGAATACAACAGCTTAGCATGCCATTTAATAAAAATAGTACAACAGATAACATCACATAAACTCATGTAGTATAACAATTCCTTATTTTTTTTTCATGATAGGCCCTAATGGCCAAAAGTTTACTATGGCAAAAGAAAAAAAAAACATAAAATTAATCTTTTATGGCTAAATGCATAAAGAAAACATAACTTATCATGCATTCTATTCGAGTCCACAAAAGAAAAAAGGAATAAAAAACAAAATAAGCCACATTTATTTATATCATTGGTTGAACAAAATCACAAGGGAACAATCATAGCATAAATTTACAATAAAAAAAAATCCCAACACGCTCTTTATTCTCACATCATCTATAAGCATGCTTTCAATAAACTAAACAATTCAAATAGGCCAAAAAAAAAAAAACTCTAGCCGCTCGTTACACAAAAAATTACCACAACATACCATATCATTTAAGATTCAAACAAAACATCATGCAGATATCCTATCATGCGTATCTATTTAAAAAAAAATGAGAATCAAGATCACAACGAAGTTTCACTTACTTCTTGATGTTGTGAACCAAACTTAGATATGTGCTATAGAATAAGAACATTTTCTTTCAACGTGAACCCCTATGCTCTCCCAAGCCTATGAAAATCCAACCTCCTACATAAAAATCATATTGTTTATATATATATTTATATATAGGGATTTGAGAATAAGAGAAGTAATACTAGACTAAAAAACTTTGAAACTCTTACCGTTATTTGCCTTGATCTTTTTTTTTTTTCTTTCTTTCTCTCTTAAGATTATGTGGGCTGGTGGCTTGGTGTGATGTAGTGAGACATCAACAGTTTTTTTTTCTTTCTTTTCTATTTATACAGGGGCTGGCCGAGTGCTTAGGGTAAGAGAAAATCACATAGTTGACAAATTTCTCTCCATAATGTCTAAGTAGGTTCACATACTCTCTCATAATTAAAATGAGCATTTTCCCAATTTGTTTTCACACCATAAATGGGAAACTTTCCAAAATATCAGCTATAAATCTTGCCCTCCATTCCAACTCATAGTTGACTACTCACACTCACAACCCCGCACATACTCACGACAACACTAATTAAAAAGAATATATATTTCAAGCAAATCTCTAATAATCCAAATAATTATTATTCAATTTTTTTTATATCACTCAATTAACTCAAATGTAACTCATACAAATAATATTGATCTTTCAATAATTTCTATCAAAAAAATAATTTAATAATCACTCTAACTCTCTCTAATATAGCTTGGTTTCCAAATTTAGTACTAGTCAACCTGCAAAATCCTTACCTCTTTAATTTCTTATTTTCTTAAATAATAAAAATAAAAAGGAAATGAAAATACACTATGCATGGAAACTAATGCATGTTGTAACGCTCTGGTTACCCCAGAACAGTTACGGTGAACCGAAAATTTAACTCGCTACCCGAGTCCTTTGGTTAAAAACGTGCTTCTAAGTGTTATTAACAGGCTAAGGAGGAAAACCAATAAAAAATAAATGATGTATTTTATTTAATACATAAAACTATTCATGGGCCCATAAAAACTTTTACAAGTTATTTACAACTCAAAATGGTCATTACTGTTTCAAATTTACAAACCCGCCGACCTAAGCGGCAAAAATAGGGTAAACCCCCTAGTTCCTCTGAGAACTCCTTGGCCGTGGTGGTCAAGTGGCTGCATATGTACACAGCATCACCTAAGCTCTCCACTTAAGGCTGGGTGAGTTTTTCTTTCCCTTTACCTGCACCACATAGCACCCATGAGCCAAAGCCCACCAAGAAAACACAATATAGCATGAATATAATATCAACAATGATCATATAATCATTCAGGACTTTCAGTTCAAAACAGATGAGTGACAGTTGAAAATTCACGAAGGTGGGTTCCGTTCCCTCTAGTCATGTGACGATAGGGTCACCGTGGCTTTAGAAATAAGTGATCCTTTCACTAGCTTAAACAGGATAGGTGCATGATAACTAGTCACCAACATAACCTACCTCATGAACATAGAGTCATAACCATGGGATTTCGCTCCCTAGCCATGTGACAAGCTGTCACCTAGGCCTTAGGCCCTGGCTTTGAGTAACTAGCTTAGACTAGTCAAGCGCTTATAAGTTTCATCGACCTTAGGGTCGGTCCAGCATTAATGCTCCTAGAGTCATTCAACGCTGATATCGATTAGATCTAATCTTTAATCGGCCCTGCGTTCAGGACGCTTATGCCGTTTCTGACTCACAGGTCAGTAATATGCGACCAGTGCCGTCCCTGACTAATCAGTGCCATACACAAGTAAGCAAGCTCTGCTAAGCATTTAATATGCAATCAATGTCCACATTTATCAACCAACATGCCTCAACAACGACAATCATGCATGTCATATACACAGGGTGCAATTTTCTTACCTTTGATTCGAGCGAGAATGAATAAAAGAACGACCCTTGAGAACGATTTGACTTTTAATACTTTAGCGGTCACCTAGTCATAACCAAATATGGGACACCATCAATAAAATGATTAACAATGGTTCCCAAACCAAAATATAGCCTCCGGGACATGAATCCCCACTAATCCGGGTAGTAGGAACCATCCCGAGGCCTAAAACCAAGTTCCCAAGGTCAAAACACTCAAACGGCCTCAAAACCACCCAAGAGCCGCGGCCCTAGCACCTTGAGAGGCGGCCCCCAACCACTCCAGGAGCAAGGGCCGCGGCGCCCAGCAAGGCCAAAATGCTCCACCTGCTTCTTCGAGCTAGGGCCGCAGCGCCCAACCCAGAACCAGCCACAACTTGATCTCCTTCATCCCAAACCCTCCAAAAACACACCTAAACACTTCCAAATCCAAAAATCAAAGTTCCCAAACTTCCCAATGATTCAAAACCATCAAATCCCGAGGCTCAAACGAACCAAAAACTCAACAATTCACAAAATCCAATTCAAAGCTTAGAAACTCTAAAAACTCAAAACTTAAAACTTAGATTACCTTTGATTGGGTTGTTTCTCATCAAATCCTTCGGACAAGAAGCTTCTAATCTTTCCTAGGATCGCTATGCCTCGATCCTCGCTTGATTCCGACTCCTAAAACTCAAGATTTCTTCGAAAATGCCTCGAACAGTAAAATGAACTAACAGGAAGAGAGAAGGGTTTTCTAACATACGGTTCTATCTGATAAGCTACTTCAAGCTTAAGTAACCTCAAATAAAACCTAGTGCTCGGGGCCCCGAAAACACTCCTGGGGATATTATAGTCAAAACTCCCAGAATTTCCTCTTGATCTCAATAACTCCCAATTTATCATCAAATAAACATTCTCATTACTCAATATCCTAATAAAAGGCCCCGTTATGACAAAACCACTAATTTAAAATATAAGACCGTCTCATGCCGAATAGCTCGAATATATCTCCATAATAATAGGATCTCATCCACAAATCACAATATGCACCAAAATACACAAGTATGCCCTCAACGGGCCAAATTACCAAAATATCATAATAATCAAATGTGGACCCACATGCATGCATATAACATCATATTATAATATAATTCACATAAACATGCATATTATCAGTTAATGGCATAATTAAACATTTATGGCCCTCCCGGCCTACTAATCCAGCCATTAAACCGCATTAGGGATTTTGGGGCATTACAACTATCCCCTCCTTACAGAAATTTCGTCCTCGAAATTTACCTGAACAGCTCGGGATACTGACTTTGTATATCTGACTCCATCTCCCAGGTCGCTTCCTTGACCTTGTTGTTCCTCCACAATACCTTAACCAAAGGTATCGTCTTATTCCTGAGGACCTTATCCTTTCTGTCAAGTATCTGGACTGGCTGCTCCTCAAAGGAGAGATCTGCCTCAAGCTTCAGATCTTCATAACTCAAGATATGATTCACATCAAATACATACATCCGAAGAGCTGAAACATGGAATACATTATGCACGGCTGACAACGCCGGTGGCAAGGCTAGTTTGTAAGCCACCTGACTAATCCTCTCCAGGATCTCAAATGGACCTACAAACCTAGGGCTCAGCTTGCCCTTATTCCCAAACCTGCTCACCCCTTTCCATGGCGAGACTCTAAGGAAGACATAGTCTCCCACTTGGAACTCCACGTTCCTGCGCTTGGGATCTGCATAGCTCTTCTGCCTACTCTGAGAAGCGAGCATCTAAGCTCTAATCTTCTCAATGGCCTCACTGGTCCTCTGAACTGCCTCAGGACCCAAGTATCTCCTTTCACCTGTCTCATCCCAATGAATGGGAAATCTGCACTTCCTACCATACAGCATCTCATAAGGTGCAACTCCAATGGTAGATTGATAACTATTGTTGTAGAAGAACTCTATCAAAGGTAGATACTTACTCCAAGATCCACCAAGTCCAGCACATATGCACGCAGCATGTCTTCCAATATTTGGATCGTCCTCTCAGATTGGCCATCTGTCTGAGGATGATAAGCAGTACTGAATTTCAACTGTGTTCCCATGGCCTTCTGTAAACTTCCCCAGAACTTGGAAGTAAAAGTGGGGTCCCGATCTAACACGATCGACCTCGGCGCTCCATGAAGGCGCACGATCTCTCTCACATAGAGATCTGCATACTGATCAACTATATAAGTAGTCCTCACTGGCAAGAAGTGAGCTGACTTGGTGTAGCGATCCACTATCACCCAAATGGAATCATGCAAACCAACAGTCCTGGGTAAGCCCACCACGAAATCCATCATGATGTCTTCCCACTTCCACTCTGAGATATCCAGAGGTTGCAATAACCCTGCCAGCCTCTGATGCTAAGCCTTGACCTGCTGACATGTCAAGCACTTAGCCACATACTCTAATACATCTCTCTTCATTCCTGGCCACCAATACAACGATCTCACATCCTGATACATCTTCGTGGTGCCCGGATGCAAAGAGTAAGGTGTAGTATGAGATTCATCCAGAATCTCTCGCCTCAAGGCAGTGTCTAGCGGAACACATATCCGCCCCTTGTATCTCAACAAGCCTAACTCAGACACTGTATAATCTCTGGATGCTCCAGCAAAACATCCTCTCTGATCTTGATCAGCTGTGGATCACTCAACTGACCTTCCTTGATTCTCTCCAACAGTGTAGACTGTAGCGTAATATTAGCCAACTGGCCCACCAGCAACTCTATACCAGCTCTGGTCATATCATTTGCTAACTCTCTGGCTATCAGCCTCATACCATAAATCTGTCCCGGACCCTTCCGACTTAAAGCATTAGCTACTACGTTGGCTTTTCCTGGATGATACAAAATCTCACAATCATAATCTTTTACTAACTCCAGCCAACGCCTTTGTCTCATATTCAAATCTTTCTGGGTGAAGAAGTATTTCAGGCTCTTGTGGTCTGTATAGATCTCACACTACTCTCCATAAAGATAATGCCGCCATATCTTTAAAGCAAAGACCACAGCCGCCAACTCCAAATCACGAGTGGGATATCTCTTTTCACTCCTTCAACTGACGAGAAGCATAAGCAATTACCTTCTCTGATTGCATCAGAACACAACCCAAACCCTGATGAGAAGCATCATAATAAATCACAAACTTCTCCTGATCTGTCGGAAGACTCAGAATCGGAGCTGTAATCAACCTCTGCTTCAGTTCCTGGAAGTTGTTCTCACATTTATCTGACCACACAAATTTCTAACTCTTGCGTGTCAGTTCAGTCAATGCAGTAGCAATCTTTGAGAACCCTTCCACGAAACGCCTATAATAACTTGCCAATCCAAGGAAACTTCTAACCTCATAAGCATTATTTGGCCTTGGCCAATCTTTGAACACCTCAATCTTCATTGGATCTACCTTAATCCCCTCCTTACTGACAATTTTCTCAAGAAAGGATACCTGAGATAACCAGAACTCACATTTCTTGAACTTTGCAAACAATCTAATTACTTTACTTTTAGGGTTTATACTTTTTTGAACTTTGTGTTTTATCTAATTACTTAGATAATTACTTGTTTGGACCATATGTTTTGACAAATAATTTTTTGAACCATGTGTTTTGTAAAATGATTCCAATAGAATCCTAAACTTGATTTTGGTCAAAGTTTTTTGAGCTAAAATTATAAATAATTTACCAAACTAACAATTTAAAATAAAAACAAAATCATTTTGCCTAATAACTGTGTTATTATATTCAATTTATCCTTCATCAAAATTGAGTTTATAGATCTATTTTAACCATTTTACAAAATACAAGGTTCAAAAATGAATTTGTCAAAACACGGGATCTAAAAAAATAATATGATAAAACACAGAGTTAAAAAAAGTATAAACCCTAACTTTTATTCATTCGTAGTACTTGTAATATACCAAAAAAAATATTAAAAATGATTTATCATTTTAAAAGATAGAGACCCACTGATGAGATGAGAAGACGACCCTGGAAGGAACCGCCGAGGACCGACATCTCAAAGACAAAAGACGAGAATAAACGAGGCAAATGGAGTTGAGCGAGGACTGACGAGATTGTTGAAAAGAAATACCCAGAAATTTTGTATACATATTTACCAACAAATGATATAATAATCTTGTGCATAAATTTCTATCCATTTCATGACATCGATCACAATCCTCCTTCAAACCTTTTTCATTATTCTTTCAAAATCAAATTCATATATATAATTTTCCTCTCTGACCTGTTTCAAAATTATCATTTCTTCAGTTCAACTTTTCGATTACAATAAGCCCCATAAATACAGTACGCAGTGCCTTATCTATGTTAGAAGCCTATAAAACCCACCATGGGTGCTGGACGATAGAAAGGTCGCTCTTACGCTCCAAAAAAAACGAGCGTAATGGCACAATGACATCGTCAAATTCAGCTTTCTCCGGATATGAAAACAAACCGTACTAATGATAGAACAAGTTTAACCCAAAAACTCACAATTCAATTCAAGACCCAAAGTCGAAACATGCCAGATCATAGAAACATATTATATCGCTAAGCCAAGATAAATAAAAAATAAAGCATAGCACAGAGCAAGTATAATGCTCTTCAAAACGTCAAGAATGACAGTATGAGAGCTCGTGTCCCTGAGTTTCAACTTTCAACAATATAACTCACGACACTAATTAAAGTTTTCACTTAAGCAGGTCTAGGGGACACCAATTAAAGTTCACTTAAGAAGGTCTTGGGGGGGGTAATACTAGGTTTAACAGGCAACGATGAACGAAGGAACTGATAAAACATAAGTTTTCGGGCCAATGTCCTTCCTTAAGATTTTGGGCCAATATCCTTCAGAGCATTAATCTGCTCTTCTCCCATAGCAGACATAACCGACACAACAAGGTCTTTTCCTTCGTCGAAGCCTTCCTTAATCTGGATACACAGAAGCACAGCACAGTTACATTTTGTACAAAGCTGAATATCAGCAAACATAAAAGTCTTGCAACAAATCAGAATATGGGCAATCATCTTGAAACCATTAGTCTCACCTGTTTGAGCAGAGATTCATCAGTAGGGAGCTTCAAATCATCCTTGGTATTACCATTTTCAGTCAAAAGACTCACCTGCGTAGTCATAGTAGTAAGAATTAATTAATCAAAAAGAATGACCCAACTAGTTACCCCTCTTGAAACTGCCGGAGGTAATATAGAAGCTCAACTCTATAACCATAAGAACTAGCTCAAGTACTATCCTGGAAGGAAATATTGGCCAGAGTAAATTATTATTAGGGCTGAGCATAGATCGATTTGGACAGTTTTTTCATATAATTAAATTCAGAATTTGATTTTCGATCTGGATTGGTATGACCCAAAAACTGAACAGTGGCGGTTTACACCGTTAACGGTTTTTTCAGTATTCGGTTTAATTGATTTTGATTTTTTCGGTGTTCGAAAAGTCGGTGTACTCGGTTTTTGCTGGCAAATAAATTTCTAGGTTTTCAAACGATTTGCTTGAAAAAAAAGGTTTATGCTTTTGATTTTATTTTTGTTTTAAAAGTTGGAGATTTCCTCATTCGTTTCAGTTTTGAAAACAAAACAAAAAATGCTAGAGCACAAATAATAAGCCAAAAATGGTTTTGAAAGAAAAGGAATTACTCACAAATCCATCTTCAGATATGTCAATCAGCTGATAATCAGTACGGTTAACATGAGGAACCTACAGAAATCAAACAAAAACAAAGACAAATCCATCATCAGTAATATGTAGATACGATATATGTATAAAGATGGACCAGATGATACTCACATCACAATTGTGGGAGGATGGAACAATATCTTCGAGCTTCTTGCCGTTGAAAATATCGATCCCCACAAAGTGACACTTCGCATGTCCGTGCTTGCCAGTTTTTGAGGTTGAAACCTCAACCACCTGTTTCAAAAAGGTAAAAAAAAAAAAACCCAACAAATAATATTTGAGTCAAATTTCGACAAAAGATGATTAAGCCCTAATATTTTAGTTCTGCTACAATTATGCTAGCGTTCATTTTCAATTGATTGAACTAAACTTTTTTCTCCCCTCAATTAAAAGAAGAAACTAACCACAAAACCCTAGATCTTAATTAGACAATCAAAAATGAAAAAATAGTGTAAACTTCAAATTACTTTCAAAGAAACCAATTGGGATCAAATAAAACATTACCCAGTAATAAAACCCTATTCAAAATCAAGAAAGGAAGTAGAAAATACTTAAGATCTGAATCAAAACTGAAAGAAAAAAATAAAAAAATAATAAAAAAGAAGAAGAAGAAGACCTTGCAGGGACGGTTCTTAATGACGATGTAACCATTCTTACGGATGGTACCAGCTTGCTGGGGATAGGTCTTGGAAGCTCCGGCGTCGGCCTTCGACTCGAAATGGTGCTCTTCGTCGGACATTTTTTCTCACTCAAAATATATATATATAATTATATACCCTGCTCTGTTTCGGCTTTTGGCAATGGATAAAAGAGCAGGGAAAGGTTGTGGGAAATTGAATTGTGGGTTGATATATAATATTTATATACATACGTGGCACAGTCGCATATCTTTGCCACGATTAGGGTTTACATTTTGTTTTGTGAAATTCTGTACCTATTAATTATTATTTTGAGTAATTTTTCTATTAAAATATGTCACTTTTGAAGTGGAATAACTAGTTTGTAAAAACGGTTTGTAGAATCATCTCAAAAGAAAGAAAGAAAAAAACAAAACCGGTTTGTAGAATTTTGAAAAGAGAGAAATAAAATTTAATGTTGAGAAGGTATTTTGATGTCATCGTGACCAACCATGAAAATTTGGTTTTTGAGGTCAAAAGCAATATCCTTGCGATGCTTTATTAATGGTCTATAAAAACTTAATTTTTTAAGCCAAAAAGATACTCTTAGCATGTTTCAGCAATGGTATCGTACATTCTTAATTTTTGAAGTAAAAAATGATGTTACTGTGATCATCATATGAAACCTTAATTTTTGAAGCAAAAAACGATGCTAAACTTATGTTATGCGATGCTCGTTCGATGGTCCCACGAAAATTTAATTTTTTAGACAAAAAAACGATGTTAAATCGATGGTATGCAATTTTGCAATACTCTCACTAGAAAAGCCAAATCATCGTTTTCGGTCTCAAAATTCAAATTTTCATGAGACTATCGTAGGATCATTATTTTTTGCCTTAAAAATTAAATTTTCATTTTTTTGTATAAAAATTCAAATTTTTATAGGGCCATCACATAAGCATTACCTCAAAAATTATGTTTTCATGATACTATCCATATCGTTTTGTTCAAAAATTTATAGATTTTTACATCTGAAAAAAAGAATGTAAACGAAAAATAATTGTACTAAAATGTTCAAAATCTATAAATTAATATTTTAAGTTAATATTTTCTTGGATTTAAAGTGTGAATTGCAATTGGGAAATTTTAGACAGTATGTGTAATAACATACTTAATTTTTTTTAAATGCCACCATAACTTACTATCCCAAATATATGACAATTTCAATTTTTTAGACAAAAATACCCCTAACATCGAAATTGCATCGCAATTGCATCGAAAAAGTATCGTTTGAGATAATAATCAAGTTTTCATGATTGTATCGAAATAACATCGATGTAGCATCGATTTGGCATCGATGTAGCATCGAAACACCATCGGCATCGATGTAGTATCGATGTAGCATCGAAATGGCATCGAAAAAGCATCGTTTGGGATAATAATCAAGTTTTCATGATTGCATCGATGTAGCATTGATTTGGCATCGAAGCACCATCGGCATCGATGTAGCATCGATGTAGCATCGAAATAGCATCGAAAAAGCATCGTTTGGGATAATAATCAAGTTTTCATGATTGCATCGAAATAGCATCGATGTAGCATTGATTTGGCATCAAAACACCATCGGCATCGATGTAGCATCGATTTGGCATCGATGCCGATGGTGTTTCGATGCCAAATCGATGCTACATCGATGCTATCATGAAAACTTGATTATTATCTCAAACGATGTTTTTTTGATGCAATTTCGATTCAAAATCGATGACACATCGATGCTATTTCGATTCAATAATGAAAACTTGATTATTATCCCAAACCATACTTTTTCGATGCCATTTCGATGCTACATCGATGCCGATGGTGTTTCGATGCCAAATCGATGTTATATCGATGCTATTTCGATGCAATCATGAAAACTTGATTATTATTCCAAACGATGCTTTTTCGATGCCATTTCGATGCTACATCGATACTACATCGATGCCGATGGTGTTTCGATGCTACATCGATGCCAAATCGATGCTACATCGATGCTATTTCGATGCAATCATGAAAACTTGATTATTATCCCAAACGATGCTTTTTCGATGCAATTTCGATGCATTTCGATATTAGGGGTATTTTTGTCTAAAAATTTGAAATTGTCATATGTTTGGAATAGCAAATTATGGTGACATATTAAAAAAATTTACAAAGTTATTATGCATAAAATATGAAATTTCCCTTGCAATTTTAATCAATAAAAAAAGGTGATGGATGCTTCCATTGGTGCTTCAATGGTATCTTTGTTATTAAATGTGCTATACAAGGTGAGTTGGATTTGCTTCAAATATGTGAGTGTGAGAAAGAGATAAGAGGGACAAATTTGTCCAAAATTATATTGGAATATTTATGATGCATATATATGCTCAAATTTCCCTATCTTAATCAGCCGATTTTATTTCATATTAATGAGCCCATTTGATTCCAGCATAAAAAATTGGATTTTTCATATCTATACATAATTATGAAATAATTACAACAAAATGGTATTAAAATATATCTTTATACTCTATATAAAAATGCGTAGATAACGGAAATATTTAGTTTTAATGGTTTTTATTTTTTTTCCGTTAACTTTAACGGAATATTCTTATATTTAATAGAATATTTTTATATTTAACAGTAGATTGTAAATATGACTTAAACTTAAATAAAATTAAATAAATAAACAAATTAAAATAGGATATTTTTGAGATATTTTACAATAATAGTTATTTAAAAATAATAAAACTATACATTTTATAACTTAAATAAAATTTAATTAAACTTAAACTTAATATTATATATAATGTTTTGTTGTCACTGTCAACTCAAAAACTAAAACAAACATATACTTAAACAAAAATTAATTAATTAAAATATGATATTTTTGAGATATTTTATGATAATTTAAATAATTAAATCATATTTATTTAAAAATAATACAGACATACATATCATTTTTTTATCTTATAAATTTGTGTGATAGTTTGTTTTTTATCAAGTAATTTGAGCTTTTTTTTTTTTCATCAAAAGACATTGCGAGATACATTAGAAATTAAAAATAGTTTATACATGTATATTATTGTCTACACTATGACTTTTTCTATTCTTATTTTATTTATATTATTAATTTCTTTTTAAATATTATTGTATTTTATATATATGTCATGTAGCCATGTAAATATATATTTATATCAATATTATGTTTAGATATCATATATATAGAGATTATTGATATAAATATTTATATATACTATAGAACTATAATTCATTCTATTATATATTTTTTTTTAAATAGTGAACAAGTTTTTATTAAAATTATAAACAATATTTACAACTTTAAAACTAAGCAAACATACATTGCATGTTGCTTCTACCTAATATCATAAAACATAAATTGTTGTTTTTCGTTAGATTTAACAATTTTTTTATTATTTTCTAACAACGTTAGTTTTAAAGTTATCTAACTATAAATAAATAAATTAAAAAGAAAAAAATAATAAAGTCATTTAAATAAGATAAATAAATTGAAAAAAAAATGAGTCATAATAATTTCTCATCACATATTTTAAAATTTTGTATTAAGGTATTTAAATTACTCTATCAATTATGTTTTCAAAACTATAATAAAAAAAATATTTATTTGCTTAAGTTTATTATTTTCTCTCTTTTATTAATTATTTATTTTATCATGTAACATATTTTTTTTATTCAAACATATACGTAATAGTGAAATAAGACATAAATATAAATATTTTCTTATTTGTTCATTTAGTTTTTTTTTAAATGAAAAATTGCTTATTTTAATTGCCCTAGCCATTAATTAAAATATATATTTGTATATAATATTTTATTTGCTTTAATTTTTTTAAATTAAATAATTAAAATTTGATCAAATAAATTTTATAAATTTATAATTTTTTTAATATTTTATTATATTAAAATTCATAGTATTTTTCTAGAAAAAAAAAGGATTTAATTGTGATTGGATATGTTGACCCTCATTTTGGTCAACTGACACGGAGTCGAATATTTGATGTGCCAAAAAGTACTGAAGCAGATCTAATGGAAAAATAGTAAATGACACAACGATATTATAGTGGTTTGGTCCCAAGAATTGGTAATGACCTACGTCCACTTAAGCTATTATTGATATTGAATTTCAAAGGAGTGATCACAGAACTAGAGTTCTCTAAGTTTCACAGACCTTAGAGGGATGAATAATACAAAAGCCTTAATTCTCTTGTAAAGTGTTTACTCAAAATTAGCCAAAAGGTCCCTTCCTTGAGCTATTTCCCTTTATTTATAGGCTTAAGGAAGATTACATAAATTTGTTACAGATATTCTTTCCTAATTAGTTGGATATTCAGGAAATCATGGGAGACAATTTCGGATATGATCATAATTGCATAAGATCTTCTCCAAATATACGAAGTATACGACCAAGCTGGTCGTATATAACGTTCAACTGTTGCACCAGGGGAATCTCACTGGTCGACAGTCGAACAGAACTTCTGCCAGGTGTCAGCCACGTGTTGAAAACGCCTGCCACGTCACCCATACCTGCTTTTTGGATAACATTTGCCCCTCAAGTTTATTTATTGCGACCAACAATAAGTAAACTTAGCAAAACAACTTTCCATATGCCCCACGAAATCTGTCAGAGCCTCGTGCGTTTTTTAAAACCGTGACCTAATCACGTCTAATCAGACCTTTTCAGTTTTCAATAAACCACCCCGACGCCTGTTACACTCCCCCATGCTTCGAAAAAGGGAAAGTCATGATTGCTACTTTTTGTTACACTTCGGCTTCTATAAGTAACCCCCTCATTCCCCTTATAATCCTTTACTTACCATTCTCTGTCAAGGACTCTCAAGAACTCCATCCCAGAATTCAAAGCTTCGAAAGTCTCAGACGTCTTGCCGAGGATCCTTCAGACCCAAAGTTTCTATTTTTCAGAATCTCCAATCTTCATCCAGGTAATTTTCTTCGTCTTTTAGACTATTTGAGATGCCATGCACACTGCTTTTGAGTTCTGAGACTTTTCGTGTTCTTGAGTAGAGGTTTGTGAGGATTTTGTATATACTGTTTGATGCTTGATAGGGTAGTGTATTTTCGCTCTACATAAGTTAGGAATCAGTTCGATAGTCAGGATCATAGGTTTAGGGCGTAAAATCGACGTAAAAATTCGATTTTTAGGCTAGTTGAAAAACTGGGTTTTTCCCGCCCTTTAGGAGTTGAAAAAGCTTCTTTTCAGAAAACTTTTTACTTTCCTTTTTGATCCATTTTTCAACTGCTAGCATGAAACTAAGTGTTTAGTTAGAATGCTGCTGGTCGATAGACGCGAGCAACGTTATCCCAACTTTCCACATAAGTTCCCAGGCTATGTGTCTTATCTCCTCCTTTGTCTGTTTGCAGTTCTTATGCAAGACCCGTGGGGAGGAGAAAGACCTATCAACGACGATCTCTTAGTTCAGCTGCTTGAAGACGAAGAACAACCTTCGATTCTAATACCAGACATTCCTTTTTCTCGCCTTAACCTAAACACTTCCCCAGTCTCGACCCCAAAAATGGCTCGCACCAAAACTAAAGCTCGAAAAAGAAAAACTTCCAACACCTCTTGTCAGCCTACTGCTGATGCTCCCTCGACCAGTGGTAGAGGCAAAAATATTCCTGATACAAATGTGCAAAGGCATGCCCGCCCTCGACACGCTACTCAGACGGATGTCAAGTGGCATGTTGTCGCTGAGAGTAGAGTGAAGATCAGGAAGATCGCCAACTACCTAAATAAATACAAACTGACAGGGGTGACCCTAGTCAAACCTAACCTCGACCAAAGGGCTAATCTGCCTGGGGGTGCTTACAGCACCTGGTCGCGGTTTCACATTGAGGCAGGTGCCACTTTACCTTTTCACTCATTCTTTCAGGGGGTGGCCAACTACTTCGGAGTTCCCCCTTCCAAATCACCCCAAACGGATATAAAATGCTCGATGCACTCTATATCCTGTATAGCCAGAAAAATTGGCCTGCGCCATCGCCACATAAGGTCAATTTCCTATTTGACCTCAAATCTAACCCCAACCAAGAAGGCACGGGGTTCTTCCATTTTTATCATCAGGAAACTAGGCGCACTTTCCTAACTGACACCACCCACATCTCCAACGTGGGGAGGTACCACCAGGAGTACTTCCTTACGCCTGACCTGGTCGCAAACAACCTGGCTTTCACACGAGGAGGTAAAATTTTCACGTCGCTAGCTTCTTCACTTGGTGTTTTTTTGCCACAATGTCTTGAACTTTCAATGTGTTTCAGGCCCATGGTTACGACCAAACCCAACTCCGGGGATGGAGTCAAGGGCAGCACTCTTAGCTAGCATGCCAGATGCTGAGAAGAGTGTCAAAAATTTAGTTACAGAGGCTAACCTAAGGTTGGCTGGCCTCTGGAACCCTCAACCAGCGATGAGTGGGCCTTCGGCGGAAAATGCTCACGATGAAGTGGAACCCAAGCAGCAACCCCAAGTGTCTCCTCCGCAGAGGAGACCAACTGGGGTTACAATCAGGGAACCCGCCGACACTCACCGAACGGAGAGGCCCTTGGCTCCCAAGGGAAAAGGGAAACAAAAGGCTGCTGAGCCTACCGAACTCTCTGACGACTCGTCGGATGATAACGGTACATTAATTTTGCTTTTAAACCATTTTGCCAATTCACTGTGATCAATTCGACGGGGACGACAACTTTAAGAATGCTCCCATCTTAAATTCAGATTTCTTCCAGGCAATAGGTAGTTCGGTAAATAATATAGCGACCAATAGTTGTAGCGCGGGTACTTTACTTGTAATCTTTTCACCTTCATTTCTTGGCCCTATGTGACCATCTTGTCTCAATGCTCGTATTGTCTTTCTTTGTGCAGATATGGACTCCGAGGACGTCTTTGAGCATTACAAAGCTGCTGCTGCCTCTTATGGCCAAAAGAAAGATAGCAAGAGGGCTCGAGGGGAGAGCAGTAAGACTCCCTCGAAGAAGGCTCGAACTGATGATCCTCCAGCCACTGCCCCCTCGAAGGAGAACTCACCATCTTCAACACCCCTCGAATAGCGGGCCTCCACTCCCGCCGACCAGCAGCGGGCTCCTAGTAGGAAGGCAATGCACACTCAGCCCGAAGGCTCCCTGCCCAGCCTCATGGTCAGCTCTGCTAGGGAGAGGATCTACAAGCTCTCCAAGCACAAACGCAGCAAGACAGCTATTACTGAAACTGCTTCTATGGAAGCTGATCAAGTCCTCAACATAGGGCTAAACGAGATAGTTAGCGTAAGTCAACTTCTGCTGATGTAAAATTTATTTTTGATTCCCTGCTTTTACTTTATCTTTTTCTATCTGATTTCAGGGACTGCTGACCGTAACTGCTGGCTGGTGCCGTACTGGGGTGTTGGTGTCTCGGGGCAGGCATTTCGATAACAGGCTCGCCGAGGCTAAGCAAGCACTCAAAGCTAAGAATAACGAGCTTGATAAACAGAATGGCGAGTTGCTCGGGGAGAAGATGGAGCTGTCCAAGCAGAAAGATGAACTGCTCAAGGACAAATCTACTCTGACCAAGGAGCTGCTGGAAACCCGGGACACCATGAGGAAAGCCAATGAAGCCAAGGAAAAGTTCAAGGAAAGCGCCAAGCTCAACTATCAAGAAGCTGCACAACTTCGAGCTTGATCTGGTTGCCAGCAGGCAGAAGGCGGAGGAACTCGGAAAACGAGTGCAGGAGCTCGAGGCTGAAGCCAAGAACTTGGAGAAGTACAAGGAAGCCACTCACCTTTGCTTCTACGAGTTCTGGAAGCACAACCGGGAAGCTAACTTCAGCTACCTGTCCGAACGCTTGAGGAGGACTCTGATGATGCAGTGTGCCATCTGTCTGGAAGAAGAAGAAAAGGCTAAAGTGCCTGCCTCTCTAGAGATCTCCCTGGCAGGGGGGATTAATGGCGCAGATGCTGAAGCTGGCCCTTCCGCCGACCAAGGTGTTATATTATTTTATAATATAATGTAAAATTATATTATATTATAATATAATGTTTTAGATTAAATAAATGTGACAAAGTGTGTCACATATTGTAACATATAATAGAGAGTTACAATATTTAGATATATGAGATATATCCAAATAATGTAACATATTTGGTGTTACAAATTTGTAACTTCCAAATATTACCCTTTATTGTGTAAAATTGTTGTTACACAATATTGAGATGAATTTCATAAAGCCATATGTGATATGGCTGTTAGAGATATGATTTTAACCCCAATAATGTGTTTTGGGAGTTACAAAATCATTTGGGAGGGTTTGGAACCGTTTGGAAAAACAACACAATTTTTTGTGCTGAAATTGGTCAGTGGCCGCGGCCTGTGGGACAGAGACCAGTGGCCGCGGCCACAGGCCAAAAAACTGACCAATTTTCAGTTTTTTCAATATTTGTTGAACGGCTCAAAAAACCCAAATAACTCCCAAATCTCTTTTTTAATTCCATATTAATCCAATTAAACATTGGTAACAACCATGGGGGTTGGTGGAATTTGACATTCAAAGGGTGTCTCTAAACTCTATAAATAGGAGCCTATAGCTCACTTGTAAGACACAACTTTTCTATCCACTAGAGCACTTGGCTAGAAACACCTTAAGGCTTGATAATTCCATAAAGCTTTTCCAATATTTGAGAGAGATCCCTTAGTGCTTGAGTTAGGGGGAAATAAGTTTTTGGACAAAGGTTTTAAACCTTGTTCAAGTTGGTGATCCCCAATCCTCTTCACTTAGGTTGTGTAAGTGAGAGTTTGATTGTGTTTCTGTTCTTCTTTTTTATTCTATTTCTTTTCTTCTTATTCTCTTGTTCTATTTACTTGTATATTTTGTTTAAGAGTTGTAATCTTTTCATTTGGTCTAAACACCTTATTTTACTTGTAATATTTTGCTTAGAGTTGTATTCTCACTATTCTCTTCATCATCATCATCTTCTTCCTTTCTTTAGTTTATTTGTATTTTCAGTTATAGAGTTGTAACCTTATTTAATCAATCTATATTTACTTGTAATATTATTGCATAGAGTTGTAATATTATAATCATTTCCATTGAGGCAAAACAATATTTTCCCAATATTCAAAAGCTTAGCCCTTTTTTTGTTTCAATGGAAGGGGAAACAACTAAGATCATGAACCAAGACCTAGTGAGATTGGATAGGTTTGATGGATCCAATTTTACTAGGTGGCAAGACAAGGTGAGGTTTCTTTTAACCACTCTCAAAATCGCCTACATCCTTGAGTTTTCCTTAGCTCCTTTAGCCGAGCCATCTGACAAAGACACTCCCGAGGAGGTGGAGAAGAGAAGGAAGAGGGAGGAGGACAACCTTCTTTGCAGGGGTCATATCCTCAACGCCTTATCCGATAGGCTCTATGACCTCTACACCGAGACCAAATCAGCCAAGGAGATTTGGGATGCACTTGAGAAAAAGTTCAAGGCGGAAGAGGAAGGTACCAAAAAGTTTTTGATATCTCAATACTTTGATTTCAAATTTTTTTGGTGATAAACCTATTCTTCCTCAAATACATGAATTGCAAATTATTGTTAATAAATTGAAAGTGTTAAAGATAGAGCTTCCCGAGGCCTTTCAAGTTGGTGCTATAGTGGCTAAATTACCACCAACTTGGAAGAGCTATAGGAAAAGAATCCTTCATAAAAATGAGGATTATTCTTTGGAGGAGATCCAAAAGCATATTCGAATCAAAGAGGAATCGATATGTAGAGATAAACTTATGGAGGGGTCTAATAGATAGACTTCCAAACCAAATGCGGTGTCACAACCAAAACATCCCAAAAACAAAGGGAAAAAGGGTAATGAGAAACCTTTGGGTCCAAAAACCAACCCAAACAAGTTTAAGGGCGAGAAATGTCCTTGCTTCGTGTGTGGGAAAAAGGGTCACTATGCTAGAGAGAGTAGACATAGAAAAGACCAACAAGGACCTAAGGTAAATGCAACTCAAGAGGAAAACATAGTTGCTACCCTAAGTGAGGTGAACGCGGTCCAAGGCAAGGTGAAAGGGTGGTTGTATGATACATGCGCCACCGTCCATGTCACCTATGACAAATCATTGTTCAAGACCTTTGAAGAGTCAAAGGGCAACCATGAGATACAAATGGGCAATGAGGGCAAATCCAAGGTACTTGGAAAAGGTACTATTGATGTCTACTTCACCTCCGGCAAGAAAGTTACATTAGTGAATGTGCTTTATGTTCCCGAAATGAGGAGAAACTTGGTAAGTGGTGATTTGCTTGGCAAGCCCGGTATTAAAGCCGTTTTTGAGTCCGGTAAACTTATACTTACCAAATCAAATGTATTTTTGGGAAATGGGTACTCTTGTGAGGGTATGGTTAAATTGTGCACCAATGATGTAACTTTCAATGTTATCAATAAAAATGTTAATTCCGCCTATATTGTTGAGTATGAGTCTTTATTTTTGTGGCATCTTAGACTATCGCATATAGGTTTCTCTACCATTAAAAGAGTAGTCAAATGTGGTATGATTGCATGCAATATTAAAAACTATGGTAAATGTGAAACATGTGTTAAGGCGAAAATGATTAAGAAACCATTTCCTAGTGTAGAAAGATCATCTAATTTACTAGATTTAATCCATAGTGATCTTTGTGAATTAAATGGTGTTTTAACTAGAGGTGGTAAAAGGTATTTTCTTACTTTTATAGATGATTTTAGTAGATATACCTATGTGTTTCTTTTAAAGCATAAAGATGAGACTTTTGATGCTTTTAAATTGTATAAATTAGAAGTTGAAAATCAACTAAATAAAAAGATTAAGGTGCTAAGAAGTGATAGAGGAGGAGAGTACTTCTCTAATGAATTCAATACATTTTGTGAAGAAAATTGTATAATTCATGAGTGCACTGCACCTTATACACCACAACACAATGGTGTTGCCGAAACGAAAAATAGAACTTATCTAGAGATGATAAATTCTATGATGGTGTTTTCTAAGTTGAACTTCAACTTATGGGGTGAAGCGCTTTTAACCGCTTGTCACATTCTTAATCGAATACCGATGAAGAAAAATGAGATATCTCCATATGAGTTATGGAAAGGAAGAAAACCCAACATAGGGTACTTCAAAGTGTGTGGGTGTCTTGTATATCGCAAGAAAACCGAACCTAATAGAACAAAGTTAGGTTCAAGAGCCATAAGTGTGCTTTTGTTGGTTATGCCAACAATAGTAAAGCTTATAGGCTATTAGACTTAGAGTCTAATATTGTGATTGAATCTAGAGAAGTTGAATTCTTTGAGAACATGTTATGTGACAACAATTCTCAAGCTTCAACATCTCTAAAGGAGAATATGTTATATGAGAACAATTCTCAAGCTTCTACATCCAAAGTTGATTCTCAAGAGGAGAATTCTCAAAAGGATGTAAAGCAACCCTTTGAACCTAGAAGAAGTCAAAGGCTTAAAAATCATAAAAGTCTAGTAGTAGATGAGATAGATTCTCAACGAATTTCGTTCTACATGGTAGAAGGAAATAGAGAGGAAGTCATTAGGAAAATTCCTATTGTACTTCTCGTTGAGGATGATCCTAAGACTTATAGAGAAGCTATGCAATTGAGAGATAATGCATTTTGGAAAGAAGCCATCAATGAAGAGATGGATTCCATTCTTTCCAATAACACTTGGGAATTGGTAGATCTCCCACCGGGGTCTAAGCCAATTGGGTGTAAGTGGGTATTTAGGAGTAAATACGACACTGACGGCACTATCCAAACCTTTAAAGCTAGATTAGTAGCTAAAGGGTTTAGGCAAAAAGAGGGTATCAATTATTTCGATACCTATGCGCCTGTTGCAAGAACAACTTCTATAAGAATTTTGTTCGCTTTAGCTTCTATACACAACTTGTATGTTCATCAAATGGATGTCAAAACGACATTCCTTAATGGTGACCTCAATGAGGAGGTCTATATGGAACAACCCGAAGGGTTTGTCCTACCAAAATATGAACATAAAGTGTGTAGACTTATAAAATCCTTATATGGATTGAAACAAGCTCCTAAGCAATGGCATGAGAAATTTGATCAAGCCATCATGTCTAATGGGTTTAGACATAACAATGGAGACAAGTGTTTGTATTCCAAAACTTGTAAGGGATATGTGATCATTGTTTGCTTATATGTGGATGACATGCTTATTCTAAGTAATAGCATGAAAGGGATAGATGAAACGAAGATATTTCTATCATCAACCTTCAAGATGAAAGATCTTGGAGAAGTCGATACCATACTCGGTATCAAAGTAAAGAAACATAGTGGGGGTTTTGCGTTAGGGAAAGCCCACTATGTTGAGAAAGTATTGAACAAATTTAACCATCTCAACGTTAAAGATGCCAATACTCCATTCGATCATAGTGTAAAACTAGAGAAGAATGAAGGAAGAGCGGTGGCTCAATTGGAGTACGCTAGTGCTATAGGGAGTCTAATGTACGCTGCCCAGTGTACTAGACCTGATATAGCATTTGCGGTAAGTAAACTTAGTAGGTTTACAAGTAATCCAAGTGTGGATCACTGGAAGGCAATTGGAAGAGTCCTAGGTTATCTTAAGAAACCAAAGGACTAAGCCTTCACTACTCCAAATTTCCTTCGATTTTAGAAGGATATACAGATGCAAGTTGGATATCCAATCTTGGGGACAACTTGTCCACAACTGGTTTGGTATTTACACTTGGTGGAGGTGCAATTTCTTGGGGTTCCAAGAAACAAACCTGTATATCTCATTCCACTATGGAAGCAGAGTTCATAGCTCTAGTTGCCACCGGTAAAGAGGCCGAATGGTTAAGGGATCTGTTGATAGAGATTCCCCTAATCAAAGATAATGTATCTACTATATCGATACATTGTGATAGCCAAGCGACATTGGCTAGAGCATATAGCGGAGTGTATAATGGGAAGTCTAGACACATTAGTCTAAGACATGGATATGTAAGAGAATTGATTCAAAGAGGAGTCATCTCAATATCCTATGTGAGAACAAGTGAAAATCTGGCGGATCCTTTCACTAAGCCACTAACGAGGGATTTAGTGGCTGCATCATCTCGAGGGATGGGACTTAAACTCCCTAAAGAGATTCACGATTGATGGTAACCTATCTTAACACTAGTTATTCAACTAGTGTTAGGTTCAATAGGTAATAACAAGTCAATCAAGTGAATATTAGTTGTACTCAAAACAAGTCCCATCTGAGATATTGAGTACTTGTGTGTTATCAAGTGGAGGGTTAAAACCGAAAGGTTTTTTAATAGAATTCAGTCTTGTAAAGACAAGTATTTTTGGTAACAAAATACTGTAAGAATTCTACCTATATGGACCTAGGGGTGGTGCCGCCTCTCATGAGAATTAGGAGTATTCTTAAGAACGTCCATGAATGGAAAGTGCACACGGCCATTAACGGTGCAAAGCGAGACATAGAGGTCTCAAGTGAACATCGCAAAGGTGTGTGTGTTATCACCGATTTGTCATCATGAAAAGATGGTTCAATGCCTACTGCAACCTAATTTTCGACAAATTTTGTGATAATTACACTATAGTAAAGTTCAAGTTGAAAAACACTTTACTTTATGCACTAATGCAATGACTCCTATAAGAGAGAGTTCTTATTTAATCAAGTGGGGGATATGTTATATTTCAAAATATAATGATTGATTAAATAAGTGTTACAATAGATAACTATTTAATCTTGTGGGGGAATGTTATATTATTTTATAATATAATGTAAAATTATATTATATTATAATATAATGTTTTAGATTAAATAAATGTGACAAAGTGTGTCACATATTGTAACATATAATAGAGAGTTACAATATTTAGATATATGAGATAAATCCAAATAATGTAACATATTTGGTGTTACAAATTTGTAACTTCCAAATATTACCCTTTATTGTGTAAAATTGTTGTTACACAATATTGAGATGAATTTCATAAAGCCATATGTGATATGGTTGTTAGAGATATGATTTTAACCCCAATAATGTATTTTGGGAGTTACAAAATCATTTGGGAGAGTTTGGAACCGTTTGGAAAAACAGCATAATATTTTGTGCTGAAATTGGTCAGTGGCCACGGCCTGTGGGACAGAGACCAGTGGCCGCGGCCACCATTGTCTCTGGCCGCGGCCACAGGCCAAAAAACTGACCAATTTTCAGTTTTTTCAATATTTGTTGAACGGCTCAAAAAACCCAAATAACTCCCAAATCTCTTTTTTAATTCCATATTAATCCAATTAAACATTGGTAACAGCCATGGGGGTTGGTGGAATTTGAAATTCAAAGGGTGTCTCTAAACTCTATAAATAGGAGCCTATAGCTCACTTGTAAGACACAACTTTTCTATCCACTAGAGCACTTGGCTAGAAACACCTTGAGGCTTGATAATTCCAGAAAGTTTTTCCAATATCTGAAAGAGATCCCTTAGTGCTTGAGTTTGGGGGAAATAAGTTTTTGGACAAAGGTTTTAAACCTTGTTCAAGTTGGTGATCCCCAACCCTCTTCACTTAGGTTGTGTAAGTGAGAGTTTGATTGTGTTTCTGTTCTTCTTTTTTATTCTATTGCTTTTCTTCTTATTCTCTTGTTCTATTTACTTGTATATTTTGTTTAAGAGTTGTAATCTTTTCATTTGGTCTAAACACCTTATTTTACTTGTAATCTTTTGCTTAGAGTTGTATTCTCACTATTCTCTTCTTCATCATCATCTTCTTCATTTCTTTAGTTTATTTGTATTTTCAGTTATAGAGTTGTAACTTTATTTAATCAATCTATATTTACTTGTAATATTATTGCATAGAGTTGTAATATTATAATCATTTCCATTGAGGCAAAACAATATTTTCCCAACACAAGGCACTCCTCTGGACCCTCCAGCTCCTTGAATTTTTTTTTCTTTTATCTCAACTACACGACCCACAGGTCGTATGGTAATGACAATTTATTTTTACTACTGCAAGGGCAGCCATTTTACTTTTATTTGAACAGTTACATTCGAGGAGTACTACTCGCGGTGTAAAAGAATTCCTTTGACATTATAATATTTTTTCTTTATTATAATATATGTTCGCATGATCGAACCTAATATAGTACTTTGGCTTGATTTAACAAAATATAAAATTTGAAAAATACTCTAAGTACCGTAGCATGCTTTCACTTATTTTGTTCGTGTGTTTACATACCTCTTGGTACGCTTTGCTATCAATGTACCTTATGCTAGAGAATATATATTAATACTCAATGGAAATATGGAAAAACCAAAAATACAACTCTATGCAAACATACAATAGACAAGATAATTGATTAAATAAATATTACAACTCAATTGCTCAAAATACAAGTAAATAGAAAGATGTAGAAGAAGAAGATTATAGACTCAATACTATAATAATACAAGTAAATAAGAAGAACAAAAGAATGAAAACACAAACAAACTCTCACACAACCAAAGTGTAGAGTAGTGGGGATCACCAACTTGAACAAGGTTCAAGACTTTTGTCCAAAAGCTTATTTCCCCCTATTCTCTAAGCACTAAGGGATCTCTCAAGAAAATAGCTCTCTAGAATTATCAAGCCTCTATGGTGTATTTTCCAGCTAAGTGCTTTGTGGATGGAAAATGTTGTGTCTTACAAGTGAGCATTAGGCTCCCTTTGAATTTCAAATTCCACCAACCCCATGGCTGTTACCAATGATTAATTGGATGATTATGGAATTAAAATAGAGATTTGGGAGTTACTTGGTTGTTGGAAACGTTCAAAATTGGATAAAACTGAAGTTTGGAAAATGCTGTCAGCCGCTCAGGCCGCGGCCTGAAAAACACGAGCCGCAGCCCAAGGTGTGTTTTTGCCTCTTGGGCTGCGGCCTGAAAAACATAGGCAGCGGCCCAAGTCATTTTTTCAGCAACCAATTTTCCAAATTTGCCAAAACGTTCCAAATTCATTCCCACTTGATTTTGTAACTTCCATACACATAATGGGAGTTAAAATCACATCTCTAACAGCCATATTTCACATATGGCTTTAAGAAATTCAAATCAAAATGTGTAATATCAAATCTACACATTATTGGGTAATATTTGGGAGTTACAAGTTTGTAACTCCAAAATATGTCACATTTGGGCACATACATGTGTCCAATTTTGTGACTCTCAATAATATGTTACATGGTGTGACAAATCACATTATGTCACATTATTTAATCTAACATTATATTATTTAAAATAATATAACATTCCCCCACTTAGATTAAATAATCACTTTTTGTAACACTTATTTAATCAATCAAAACATTATATTAAACTATAATATTCCTCCACTTGATTAAATAATGACTCTCTATAGAAACATTTGCATTGGTGCAGAAAGTAAAATGTCTTTCGACTTGAATTTTACCTTAGTGTAATTATCATAAAGTTTATTGAAATTTTGGTTGCCAAAGCATTGAACCACTATCCCTTAATAACAAACCGGTGATAACACACACATTTGTTGTGTTCACTTGAGACCTCAATATCTCGCTCTTGCACCGTTAATGGCCATGTGCACATTCCATTCATAGACTTTTCTTGAGAATGACTCTCAATTCTCATGAAGGGCGGCACCACCCCTAGGTCTATATAGGTAGAACTCTTACAGTATTTTGTTACCCTAAAATACTTGTCTTCTCAAGACTAAGTTCTATTAAAAAATCTTTCAGTTTTAACCCTCATTTTGGTAACACACTAGTACTCATATCTCAGATGGGACAAAATTTGAGTACTACTATCTATTCACTTGATTGACTTGTTATTACCTATTGAACCTAATACTAGTTTGGTTACTAGTATTAAGATAGGTTACCATCAACTGTGAATCTCTTTAGGAAGTCTAAGTCCCATCTCTTGAGATGTAAAATTGATTCCATTTGAATCATTTCTTTTCTCATGTATGCATACTTAGACACTCTAATTATTTTATTCAAACTTTGTTGCTAGCCATAGTTTGATTAAAATAGTTACCCCTTTAACAATAGTGATTTCGACCATAGTCAACACCCCACTATTTTATAGTTTAATATCCAAGATAAACATTTGAATATTAATTCTAGAAATCTCTTTGTTTCTAAAATTCTCCTTTATGTTTTAAATTGATTCCTTCTTGAATCAAAATATTACAAACAGTAACTTTAGACACCAAGCATGTCAAGATTTGTCCATTCTATACACATATAGCCAATGTGATTTAAAATGTGGAATTCTAAATCACCTATTTGATAGGATGACCAAATTAATCAATTGATTAACAAAAAAATAAATTGATTAACTTTGGAGCATCACCCCCACATTTCTCACATAGTGATAATAAAATATCATTTAAAAAAAAAATAGAAATCTCTTCATTTCTATTAAGTCCCTTATCCTCCAAGATAAATCTAGACTTATAATTCTCAAAGTTCATCATGAGTCCACTAAGACACATGATAAACTCTCAATAGATCAAAATAAAAATCTCAATGTGTTATCTTGATTTATTTTCTTTCTAAAGCAATGTACATTTCTTTCAAAGCAACTTTCACTTAGTTTCTTTCTTTTATGTATGAGTTTATACCTTTTTGGACCTTGTGTTTTTTCCCATTACCTATTTGGACCCTGTGTTTTGACAAATTACTTTTTGGACCCTATGTTTTGTAAAATTATTAAAATAGAACCCTAAATTCAATTTTTATGAAGAAAAAAATTGAATATAACAACACAGTTTTTAAGTAGAATGATTTTATTTTTGTTCTGAATTGTTAGTTTGGTAAATTATTTGTGATTTTAGTTGAAAAAACATTGACCAAAATTGGGTTTAGGGTTCTATTTTAACAATTTTACAAAACATAGAGTCCAAAAAATAATTTGTCAAAACACAGGGTCCAAACAGGTAATGAGAAAAAACACAGGGTCCAAAAAAGTATAAACCCTTTATGTATTTCACAAAATAAAAATGTGAACACAAATGTAATGTGAGAATTTCTCAAACAAATAATTACAAATTTTCAATTTTAGTTGTCTAAATAATTTCAAAATCACTTAAACAACTTTTGTGTATTTCTTAAGAGTCTCTTTGAGATTCTTTTGAAAACATCAATTTGACATCCATTGATTTTCTCATCAAAATCAAAATGAAAATGTCAATTTTTTAAACACTTTAAATCAAAGAAAATAAACTCTCATTGATTTATTTAAACACTTTGATTTTTTATGTTTTTGTTTAAAATTATCTCCTCATTGAGATTAATTTAAACATATCACCATCTTTAACCAAAATGAATAAAGTTCTCTTTTATTCACCATTGGTGTAAAGATTCAAAATTGCTTCTCCAATTTTGAAATGTCTCCTCATTGAATATTTAAGAATTATTGTCACTAAATAATTCTCAAATATATTTCATTTGACCACACTCTAGACTATAAGTCTATTGAGTCAATATGTCATCCCACAATTTTTTTTTTAATCCACCTTGATCCATTTTTCTTGCAATGGCAAGACACAACCATTAAAAGATGTAACCCCCTTAGGTTCATCTTTTCTTATCCATAAAATAAGATGGTCAACACTTAAATGAGAAATTTAATTTCTCAAATAATTCTCTTTATTTACCAAATAAATGGTAACTCATCACATTTCAATAATATATGATAAACATATTTACATTATTATCACCTTAATAATCATATTATATGACATATCATAATAATCATGATAATTCTCATGTATAAATCGATATACATTTATATACTAACATAATTATGTCTCAAAGAAATTTCACACAATTTGTCAATATATATCCATCATATTAGCATGAATTGTTAATCTCATAATAATATTGTATATCACAAATATCATACAATAATTCACATATCCACATATTGATATATTCTATTGATTCACAAAATCAATATATAGGCATGTCATATAAAACTCATAAAATTGTCATCTTAATAATTTATCATTATCTCATAATAAGACAATTTTATAACATACTAGCATATTACCCAATAATCTACTAGATTGTTTACACATTAATCACATATAACAAAAACTCAAGATATTATATTATCTTCTAATCTAACCACTAAAAAACAAAGAAGATTAGAAAACAATGAACCTCATTTATAAAATTTTCTTCTTCTCATTTCTATCACTATATGAAAACCATTAGATCTTCTAAGAAAACAAAAGAAGAACATTACCTTATCTTACCAAATTTTCAAAGTTGGATCCTCACAAGATCTCTATGGTTTCTCCTTCAATTGAAAAGGAAAATAAGCTTTTGATTGTTAGAGAATATATATTAATACTCAATGGAAATATGGAAAAACAAAAAATACAACTTTATGCAAACATACAATGGACAAGATAATTGATTAAATAAATATTACAACTCAATTGCTCAAAATACAAGTAAATAGAAAGATGTAGAAGAAGAAGATTACAGACTCAATACTATAATAATACAAGTAAATAAGAAGAACAAAAAGAACAAAAGAATGAAAACACAAACAAACTCTCACACAACCAAAGTGTAGAGTAGTGGGGATCACCAACTTGAACAAGGTTCAAAACCTTTGACCAAAAGCTTATTTCCCCCTATTCTCTAAGCACTAAGGGATCTCTCAAGGAAATATCTCTCTGGAATTATCAAGCCTCTATGGTGTATTTTCCAGCCAAGTGCTTTGTGGATGGAAAATGTTGTGTCTTACAAGTGAGCATTAGGCTCCTATTTATAGAGTTTTGAGACACCCTTTGAATTTCAAATTCTACCAACCCCCATGGCTGTTACCAATGATTAATTAGATGATTATGGAATTAAAATAAAGATTTGGGAGTTACTTAGTTGTTGGAAACGTTCAAAATTGGATAAAACCGAAGTTTGGAAAATGCTGTCAGCCGCTCAGGCCACGGCCTGAAAAACACGAGCCGCGGCCCAAGGTGTGTTTTTGCCTCTTGGGCTGCGGCCTGAAAAACATAGGCAGCGACCCAAGTCGTTTTTTCAGCAACCAATTTTCCAAATTTTCCAAAATGTTCCAAATTCATTCCCACTTGATTTTGTTACTTCCATACACATTATGGGAGTTAAAATCACATCTCTAACTGCCATATTTCACATATAGATTTAAGAAATTCAAATCAAAATGTGTAATATCAAATCTACACATTATTGGGTAATATTTAGGAGTTACAAATTTGTAACTCCAAAATATGTCACATTTTGGCACATACATGTGTCCAATTTTGTGACTCTCAATAAAATGTTACAAGGTGTGACAAATCACATTTGTGTGACAAATCACATTATGTCACATTATTTAATATAACATTATATTATTTAAAATAATATAACACCTTATATGCCCCCCAAGTGACTGAGGAGCTTTAGGTCCTTGGTCACTTGCCTTGACCACGACCTATACGAACATTATTGCTCGGTATAAAATGTAAAACTTATAATACAGCAAAACAACACACGTAGTGAACAAATACTTGTAAAAAATTACAAAGTTTGGCAAGAATGACTGGCTGCGCACAGTCCCTTATAATTCTCGTATTAAAATGGACTAAACATGTCTTTATGAGTGATCTTTAAAAGATCTTACACTTATAAGCGATCAGTCATATAACATGACTAACCCTTTTTCAAAACTTGTAAAAAGTAAAAATTAATACAAGCCAGTCCTTTAAGAAGGAATGTTTACTGATAATACTTGCGCATGTGTTCTCCATTCCAATAGCGCGGAACGAGATCTCCATTTAAGCGTGCAAATTTGTTTGTGCCTGGATGAAAGACTTCTTCAATCTAGTAAGGTCCTTCCCAGTTTGGTCTGAGTACTCCAGCAGTCGGGTCGCGGGTGTTTAAGAAAACTCTTTGAAGTACTATGCCTCCGACATTGAACTTTCTTTCTTTTACTTTATAGTTAAAATATCGGGCGACTTTTTGCTGGTACGCAGCTACTCGGAGTTGGGCTTTCTCTCGTCTCTCCTCAATCAAGTCTAGGGACTCCATCAACAGCTAGCCATTCTGGTCTTGGTCGTATGTGATTCTTCGATGTGAGGGCGGATCTAACTCGACTGGCAACATAGCCTCATACCCGTATGCCAAGGAAAACGGCATATGACCGGTTGCTGTTCGATGAGAAGTTCTATACGACCAAAGCACTTCAGGCAGCTGTTCTGGCCATGCTCCTTTAGCTTCTTCGAGCCTTTTCTTCAGGGTGTCCTTCTAGGTCTTATTTACCACTTCGACTTGCCCATTTTCTTGTGGATGCGCAACTGAAGAAAAACTCTTGACGATTCCATGCCTCTCGCAGAAGTTTGTGAATAGGTCGCTGTCGAACTGGGTGTTGTTGTCTAAGACAATCTTCCGGGGCAATCCATATCGACAAACAATGTTCTTGATGATAAAGTCAAGCACTTTCTTTGTCGTTATGGTAGCGAGTGGCTCAGCTTCAGCCCACTTGGTAAAGTAGTCGACTGCCACAACTGCGTATTTTACTCCACCTTTTCCTGTTAGCAAGGACCCGATTAGATCTATACCCCATACTGCGAAGGACCACGGACTTTGCATCTGCTTTAACTCATTAGGAGTTGCGCATGGGATCTTAGAAAATCTCTGACACTTATCACACTTTAGCACAAACTCCATCGAGTCTTCGTTCATGGTCAGCCAGAAATAACCCTGCCTCAGGATCTTCTTTGATAAGCTCTGCCCCCCAGCGTGATCTCCACAAAAACCTTCATGTACCTCTTTCATCAGTTCTTTAGCCTTTTCTGGCGTAACACACCTGAGCAGTGGCATGGAGTATCCTCTTCGGTATAGAACACCATCGACCAGTATGTACTTAGCAGCCTGTCTCTGAAGAGTCCTAGCTTTGTTTCTATCTGCAGGTAGTACGCCACTCGTGAGATACTCCCAGTATGGCGCCATCCATGTATCTTCTAACCGTACCTCCATACTGGCTTCATCTACTCGTATGCTTGGCTCGCATAGCCGCTCAACTGGCACTATATTTAAAGTGTCTGCATCCTTTGCACTCGCGAGTTTGGCTAAGGCATCTGCGTTTGAATTCTGATCTCGAGGTATTTGCTAGAGGGTGTATATCTTAAATTGTGCCAACAGATCTTTGGTTTTGTTCAGATAGGCCACCATTTTCAGACCTCGTGCTTGATACTCCCCTAAGACTTGATTCACTACCAGCTGTGAATCGATGTATACATCCAGCACTTTTATGTGCATGTCTTTGGCCAACCTTAACCCAGCAAGTAGGGCTTCATATTTGGCTTCGTTGTTTGAAGCGATGAAATCAAACCTAATCACGCAGTGAAATCGATGCCCCTCTGGCGTTATCAAAATCACTCCTGCTTCTGCGTGAGATTCGTTGGATGATCCATCCGTGAATAGCTTCCACGGAGGAGTTTCAACTTGAGGCTCAGGCGCACTAGGCTTCTCACCCTGTTCACTGTCTGGGAGTTCAGTAAATTCGGCGATGAAGTCAGCCAAAACTTGTCGTTTTATTGCTGATCACGGTGAATACGTTATATCGAAATGCCCTAGTTCGACTACCCATTTCAACAAACGACCGGCCTCTGGCTTTTGCAAAACTTGCCTGAGGGGCTGATCAGATAAGACTGTGATGGGATGGGCTTGGAAGTAAGGACGTAGCTTCCTTGAGGCCAAAATTAAGCAGTAGGCTAATCTTTCGATGGGAGGATATCTCAACTCGGCCCCGATTAACCTTTTGCTTACATAATATACTGCCTTTTGTACGCCTTCTTCTTCTCGTACTAGCACCGCACTAGCAGCATATTCGGTGATCGCCAGGTAAACGAACAAAGTTTCTCCATCCATGGGCTTTGATAAGACAGAAGGTTGTGCCATGTGGGCTTTTAAGGCTTGGAAAGCCTGTTCGCAGTCTCCAGTCCACTCGAACTTCTTGTTGCCTCTAAGTAGATTAAAGAATGGGGCGCATTTATCCGTCGATTTTGAAATGAATCTACTGAGTGCGACAATCCTTCCAGTCAAACTTTGCACATCTTTGATTTTCACCGGCGATTTCATATCGATCAGGGCTTTGATCTTTTCGGGGTTGGTTTCGATTCCCCTCGAATTGACAATGAACCCCCAAAATTTCCTTGATCCTACTCCGAAGGAACACTTGAGAGGATTTAGCTTCATTTGATACTTATTCAAAAACATTGAAACACTCCTGTAAATCCTTCACATGTCCTTCTGCCCTTTTCGACTTTACCAGCATGTCATCCACGTATACCTCCATGTTTACTCCAATCAACTCCTTAAACATGTGGTTAACTAGTCACTGGTAAGTCGCACCAGCATTTTTCAGTCTGAATGGCATTACTTTATAACAGTATAACCCTGTATCGGTCCGAAAGCTAGTGTGATCCTCGTCAGGGGGATGCATACTGATATGATTTTATCCTGAGTACGCATCCATGAAAGAGAGGATCTCATGTTTGTCAGTTGCATCGACCAGCTGGTTGATCCTCGGGAGTGGGAAGCAATCCTTTGGGCAGGCTTTATTAAGGTCTGTGAAATCCACACAGGTTCGCCATTTGCCGTTAGGCTTGGGAACCAGTACTGGATTAGAGACCCACGATGGATAAAACGCCACCCTGATGAACCCATTCTCCTTTAGTTTTTCAACTTCTTCTTTTAAGGCTTTCAATCTGTCCTTATCGAGCAGCCTTTTTTTTTTTTGTTGCACGAGTGGAAAGCTTTTGTCAATGTTCAGGACATGGCTGATGACTGCAGGATCTATCCCGACCATGTCTTTATGTGACCAGGCAAAAACTTCCTTGTTCTTCTTTAAAAATTCCACCAGTGTGTGCTTTGTTGTTGCTTCCAAATTTTTCCCGACCTTTACAACCCTGGTCGGAAACTCTTTGTCAAGTTGGACCTCCTCAAGGTCCTCAATAGGCCCTACATCTTATTCAAAATTCCTAAAGCGAGGATCTAAGTCCCTATCCTCACTTTGGGCAACACCCTATTTGGTGACTTCATCACCTGATTGGGCTTGTGTATCAATGGCCATCTGCAACCTTTCTGGGGGAGCGCTCCTCGACATTCCTTTCTTTGCCTTAGTAATTGAGGCATTATAGCACTCCCTTGCTTCCCTCTGGTTTCCCAACACGCGTCCTACCCGTGCGTCTATTGGGAATTTCATGGCCAGATGCCATATTGAGGTGACGGCTCGAAGGTCAACCAGTATGGGTCTTCCGATCACAACATTGTAAGCCGAAGGACAATCGACTACTATAAAAGTAGTGAGTAATGTCCTGGTAGCAAGTGTTGTACCTGCTATTACCAGAAGTCTGATTGACCCTGTTGGAGCGAGTCCCTCACTAGAGAAACCATAAATTGTTTAGTTGCAGGGCTCCAAGTCCTTGACGGACAACTTCATGCGTTCCAGCGATGATTTATACAGGATGTTGACTGAGCTTCCTGTATCGACCAACACTCTCTTTACCATCATGTTGGCAATTTTAACATCCACGACCAGCGGATCGGAATGTGGGAATCGGACATGCTGGGCGTCGCCATCAGAGAAGGTTATTTCACCGTCCTCTGACCGAGCCTTCTTTGATGCCCGATCCTCCACAGTCATCATCTCGATGTCCTGGTCGTGGCGTAGGATCCGAGCGTATCATTCCCTTGCCTTTCCGTTATTTCCTGCTAGGTGCGGGCCACCGCAGATGGTGAGTGTAATGCCCCGGATTCCTTATTATGGTTAATGGCTGGTTTAGTAGGCCGGGAGGGCCATAACTGTTTAATTATGCCATTAAATGTGTTTATGCATGTTTATGAGAATTATATTATAATATAATGTTAAATGCATGCATGTGAGTCCACATTTGTTTACAGGGGTATAATGGTAATTTGGCCCGTTGAGGGTATAATTGTATATTTGTATGTGCGATAATGATATATTGTGAGACCACATTATAATGTGGATTGGTTCGAGTATTTCGACATGAGACGATCTTTAAACGTGATTTATCGGTTTGGTCATAACAGGTTTGAGCTCGGGGCTCGGGGTAAGTCTCGGGGTGATATTAAAGGTTATAGCGTTACCGGGGATTTTAGGGTAACGGGTTATGAAATATTGGAGCTTGAGGATATTGAGATTAGCGGGAAATGGGAAGCGTTAATTATAATTAACGGGTTTAGCGGAATGTACCAATTTTGCCCTTGGGTTGGCTTTGGAGGCTTAAGATGACATAAGGGGTATTTTGGTCTTTTTGGAAGGATATATGCGACTAAGTGACTTTGAAGGCTGTAGAACAAAAACAGAACAAAACAGGGGTTCTATTTTCTCTTCCCGTACCTTCCCTTAGCTTCATCTTCTCCATTGCTCCTTTGATGGTTTTGTGTTCTTGGTGATAGTTCAAGCTAGAGGAACTTAAGGGCTGGATTGGAGACTTGTTTTAGCTTGTGTGGGAGGTTCAAAATCAGTTCTAAGGTGAGTTTTAGCCACTGGTTTTTATACATGCTCTGTTTTTCGTTTTGGTTTTTAACTCATGGTTTTTGATGTGGGGAGTGAGGATTAAAGGGAGTTTTTGGTGTTAGTTGATTGGGGTTTAATGTGAGTGAGCTAAGGTTGTTATTTGGGGATTCAATTACATGTTTGGAGGAGGTTTTATGATGGTTTGGGAGGCTGGTTTGAGAGGGAAAACGCAGGGTTAAAATTATGGTGCGTGTGGCCGATTTAGCTGGCCTGGGCTGGGCGCCGCGGCGCAGCAGGGGAGCGCCGCGACCCTTGGCGTTTGGCAGAGGGAGAGCCCTCTCTGTTTGAGGGCGTGCCGCGGCGCAGAAGCAGGGAGGGCCGCGGCCCTTAAGGCTAATTTTGCTAAAAAGTGGTTTTTAGCTTGGGGATTCAAACCATAGGCCTCGGGGTTGGACCTAGTACCCGATTGGGTAGTATTTGATGTCTCGGGGGCTGGGATTTGGTTTGGGAACCCTTGGTTATCATTTTTATTGATGAATCCTATATTTTGGTTATGACCAGGTGACCGTCGAGGAATTTAAAGGTTGATCGTTCTCAGGGGTCGTTCATATTATAATACTCACTCGAACCAGAGGTAAGAAAACAGTGTATGAATACAGTTGCACCCTGTATAGGTATATGACATGCATGGTTTGATATTAAGGTGTGTTGGTTGATATATGTGGACATGGATTGCATATTAAATGCTATTGAATGCTGATTACCTGCTTGAGACACTGACTAGTCAGGGACCGACTCTAAAGTCGAGAATCATGCATTGAATGGCTCTAAAGCATCAATGCCAGACCGACCCTAGGGTCGAAGAACTTATAAGCGCTTGCCTGGTCTACGACCAGATGACTATAGCCAAGGTATATGACCCCGGTGACCGTTTGTCACGTGGCTAAGGGACGTTGTCCATAGTTTCGACTCTACAGTCGTGAGGAAGGTTATGTTGGTGACCAATCACCATGCACCTGTCCTGAACGAACTTATGAAAGAATCACCTATCAGTTAAGCCCTGGTGACCCTATCGTCACATGGCTAGAGGGAGCGATGCTCATTATTGTGACTTTTGGCTATTGTCACCTACTTGTTGGACTGATAGTCCTGAATGGTTATTATGAACGTTGTTGATATTATATCATGTCTTGCTATGTTTTCTTGCTGGGCCTTGGCAAATGGGTGCTATGTGGTGCAGGTAAAGGAAAGGAAAAGCTTGGCCAGCCTTGAGTGGAGAGCTTGGGCGATGTAATGTACATACAGGGCCGCTTGACCGCCACGGTCAAGGAGTTCTCAGAGGGACTAGGGGTTTACCCTATTTTTGCCGCTTAGGTCGGCGGAGATTGTATATTTGGAACTGTAGCAACTCTTTTTGTAACTTGAACTACTTGTAAACATTTTAAAAGGCTCATGAGCAGTTTATTTACTTAATGAAATGTACCCTTTCCTTTTTATTGGTTTTTTCACCTTAACCTGTTAATGGTACCTAGATCACGTTTTTAACCAAAGGACTCGGGTAGCGAGTCAAATTTCCGGTTCACCGTAACTGTTCTGGGGTAACCAGGGCGTTACAGTGAGCAAAGTGCCAGCTACGGGATCAGGCTGCAGAGGTGGCGAGCGTTGGCGTGCAGGCGCCTGCTCGTTGCCACCTGGAGCTTCTCGTTGGGAAGTCCCCGAGGCCCGTACGTATCTCCTCAAATGTCCTTGTCTAATAAGGAACTCGATTTCATCTTTCAGCTGGTTGCACTCGTTCGTATCGTGTCCGTAGTCGTTGTGAAAACGACATAACTTGGTTGTATCTCTTTTTGACATTTCTTTTCGAATGGGAGCGGGTCTTTTATAAGGCACGCTGGAACTCATTGCCTGGTATACTTCTGCTCGAGACTCGACAAGGGCAGTGTAGTTAGTGAACCTTGGTTCATAACGGTTTCCCTTAGCGCGCTTGTTCTCAGAGGTAGAAGGTTCATTATGGGGCCTCTTTCCCCCATTCTTGCCATTGTCATTCTCGTTGCCTTTGCCATTGGGTTTTGTCCCATTGGTGGCCTTGGCAGGATCTTCTTTGGGCCCATTGTTCTTTGCTGGCGACTTGCCTTCGTTGGCTATCGCGTCCTCGAGCTTGATGTATCGATCAGCTTGATCTAAAAACTCTTGGGTAGTTTTAACCCCATGCTTCTTGAGGCTATTCCAGAGGGGTGTATGGCGCCTAAATCCTGCAGTTAGAGCCATCATTTTTCCTTCATCACCCACAGTCTTGGCTCCTGCCGCGGCGCGCATGAAGCGCTGAACGTACTCCTTCAAGGGTTCCCGCTCCTTCTGGTGTATCTCAACCAGTTGGTTTGCCTCAGTTGCATAGAAATTGTCCGTAAAATTCTTTTACGAACATCTCCCAAGATACTATACTTGCAGGAGGGAACTTAAAGAACCACTCCTGTGCAGCATCAGAAAGTGTTGCAGGGAAGATCCTGCATCGAGCGTCTTCGGACACTTTCTGAATGTCCATCTATATCTCAAACTTGTTAACATGAGATACCGGGTCACCATACCCGTCAAAATTCGGAAGTGTGGGCATCTTAAACTTACTGGGAGTTTCTGCCACAGCTATCCTCTGAACGAAAGGAGTGCCCCTTCTCCTATCATACTCGATGTGAGATGTTCTTCCCCCGACTAGCTGTTGTACTGCTTAGTTCAGGGCATCTATCTGGGTTTGCACGGCTTCAGGAATTGTCGGGCCTCTGCTGCTGGGGGAATGTACTCGTCGTGTCGTTCCCAGCAGTCGTTGAGTACATCCCTTAAATCTTCGTCTCTTCGCCGCTACTCGCTTGCTCTGAGCCGATTAAAGACGTTGTTTTGTCTGGGCTGCCCCCCAGCGTTACGTCTCTCTTGTTGATCTTCTCTAGGTGGTGGGATTCTGCCTCCACCTCTCTCTTTATTTCTCCGACCGGCATTCCCTCTGCCTGAGTCGACCTCATTGTAGCCATGGCCATCCCTGAACCTCGATTGGCTATGGTGGGACCGATTGTTCCCTCGGTTGCTTCCTCGGGCTGGAACTTCCCGAGCGTTAGGGGGAGGCCTGCGCTGGTCGGTTGGTCCCCATGCATTATCATGCCGTGGGGGGCCCCTGACCTCAGAGCTTATCTCTGAGTTCCTTCTGTTGCCAGAAGGATGATGTCCCCTGCTCGGTGGGTTCGGCTCTTCACCCCATGGCGTCTAGGACTACAGGGCTGATGCCCGGCCCTATTCTGCCTTGGCTGTGGGGAATTGCCTCGACCAGCCTGGGATGGAGGCTGCATCTCAGGGTCCCTTGGTGGGACATTGTTCTGAGGCATTGGTGGCTGTTCGGGCCTTTGAGGGCTCGTTGGCCCAACTCCAGGGACCGTTAATTAGCTCATATATACTATATATGTAACGCCCCAACTCCAGGGACCGTTACGGTGTGCCTTGCAAACAGTGCTAAACTCGTTAATCGAGTCATTTGGCTAAAACCATGAACTAAGTATAATTAGCGGTTTAGGGATTAAAAACTTTGGTTAAGATGTAACGTTTCACTAGAACGTTTAACATATACATTGGGATCCTGAAAGTATAATTTCAGAGTCTATTACAGAAAAATATTTACAACAGGCCGTTCTAAGCGGCAAAATAGGGTTCAACCCTAGTTCCACTTTAAACCTCGGTCGTGGCAGACGAGCAGCTGCATATGTACACGTCATCACCTAAGCTCTCCAACTCAAGGATGGTCCAGCTTCCTTTTGCCTTTACCTACACCACGTAGCACCCGTGAGCCAAAGCCCAGCAAGAAAACACAATAAAGTATGATATAGTATCAACAACGATCATAATAACCATTCAGGACTATCAGTCCAAGCAATTAGGTGACAATAGCCAAAAGTCACAATAATGAGCATCGCTCCTTCTAGCCATGTGACGATAGGGTCACCAAGGCTTAACTGATAAGTGATCCTTTCATAGGTTTGATTAGGATAGGTGCATGGTGAATGGTCACCAACATAACCTTCCTCCCGACTCTAGAGTCGTGCCATGGACAGCATCCCTTGGCCGTGTGACAAACAGTCACCGGGGTCATATACCTTGGCCATAATCATCTGGTCATAGACCAGGCAAGCGCTTATAGTTCTCATTGACCTTCCGGTCGGTCCAGCATTAATACCCCATATGAGTCATTCAATGCCGACCTCGATTAGATCTAATCTTTATTCGGCCCAGCGTTCACAACGCACTGCCACCTCTGACCCTTGGGTCGGTAAAACGCGACCAGTGCTCAGCCCGTGGTGAACTTAACTAATAAGTCACAGCTTCACAGACGGATCTGACACCATTGTCGATTCTGACTAATAAGTCAGCGCCATGCACAGGTAAGCCATGCCACCAAACATATATCACATGTCCAATATCCATAAACAAAGTATTCAGCATGCTTACTTAACAGATATTAATACAATTAGGACCATACACAACCACAGAGGCTCAAGCTCTAAACAATATCATACCCAGTATACAAAGCATGTCCTAATCACATGTTTCTCATGCATCATATGCAATATATCCAGCAATCCAACATGCACCAATAACAGCCATGCATGTCACACTCAGTAATCAACCAACATGCATCATAATAGCCATGCATGTCACATTCAGTAATCAACCAACATGCATCATAATAGCCATGCATGTCACATATACACAGGGTGCAGTTTTCTTACCTCAAAGTCGAGCTAGAATGATTTAAAGAACGACCCTTGAGAACGATCAACCTTTAGTCCTTTAGCGGTCACCTAGCCATAACCAAATATAAAGTATCATCAATAAAAATGATCAACATAAGTTCCCAAATCAATATCTAGCCTCCGGGACATCAATCCCCACTTACTCGGGTACTAGGTACAACCCCGAGGCCTATGGCTTGAATCCCCAAGCTTAAAAACATGTTTTTGGTCAAAATGGCCTTAAGGGTCGCGGCTGTAATGCCCCAAATTTCCTAATAAGGTTTAGGACCTTGATTAGGAGGCCAGGAGGGCCATAATTGATTTATTATAGTATTTAATGATTATATGCATGTTTACGTGAATTATATTATTATATGATGGTGGATGCATGCATATGGGAGAATTTATTATTGTGAGGGTATTTTGGTAATTTGGCCACTGTGGGCGTAATTGTATATTTTGGGTGCATGATTGTGATTAATTAATATAGCCACACTATAAGGTGGATTGGTTCGAGCTATCGACATGAGATGATCATGAGATGTAAGTGTTCGGTCTAGTCATAACGGGTTTAAGTTCGGGGTTCGGGGTGAGTCTCGGGGTGAATTTAATGATTAGAGCATTATCGGGAATTAAAGGGTAATGGGATATGATTTATTGGTATTTGGGAATGTTGAGATTAGCGGGAATTGGAGAGCGTTAATTATAATTAACGGTATAGGTTGGAAATGACGAATTTACCCTTGGGAGTGTTTAGAAGCTTTTAAATTGGCCTAGGGGCATTATGGTCTTTTGACCTTAAGGATTTATATCAGTTTTTGGGGGTTTGGAAGGCTGTAAAAACAGAGGAAAACAGAGCCTAACCTCATCCTTTCTTCCTTTCTCTCCCGTACAAACTTTCCTTCATCCTTTTCTTTGAATTTTGAGAGCCACCTTGAGGAGTTAAGCTTGGAGATCAAAGGGGGAAGCTAGGGAACTTGTCACAGCCATTAAAGGGGATTCAAAACCGTGTTTGAGGTGAGTTCCAGTTATAAATTTAAGATGTGCTCTGTTTTTTTTAGTTAAGTTTTGAGTTTCTTAAGTTTTTAAGCTTAGGATTGGACTTTGTGAATTGTTGAGTTTTTGGTTGGTTTGAGCTTCAGGTTTTGGTGGTTTTGGACCATTGAGAAGTTTGGTAACATTGGTTTGATGATTTGGAGATGTTTAGATCGGTTCTTTGGAAGGTTTTAGAAGTGGAAAAATGAAGAAAAATGGCTGGTGCGAAGTTGGGCCGCGGCCCTGTTCTTGGGCGCCGCGGCCCTAGCTTGAAGAAGGTGGTGGAGGCTCTGTCAGGGGGGCGCGCCGCGGCATGGTCCATGTAGGGCCACGGCCCTTAAGGGAAAAATTGCCCAAAAATGTGTTTTTGTGATGGAAACTTAACTCTAAGGGCCTAGAATCGATCCTACTACTTAGTTGAGTGGGATTCGATGTTCTGGAGGCTTGGGTTGGGTTTGGAAGTATTTAATTACTTATCTTGATAAGGTTTTATATTTGGTTATGAATAGGTGACCGCTAAGGGGCTTAAAGGTTGATCGTTCTCAAGGGTCGTTCTTATATTGGTTCTAGCTCGAATCTGAGGTAAGAAAACTGCACCCTGTGTATATGTGACATGCATGACTATTAATGATGCATGTTGGTCGATTATTGAATATGACATGCATGGATATTATTGATGCATGTTGGTTGATTATTTAGTATGACATGCATGGTTATTATTGATGCATGTCGGTTGATTATTATGTGTGACATGCATGGCTATTCTTGATGCATGTTGGTTGACCATTAAACGTGACATGCATGGCTGTTATTGGTGCATGTTGGATTGCTGGATACGTTGCATATGGTGCATGAGAAACATGTGATTAGGACATGCTTGTATACTGAGTATGATATCGTTCAGAGCTTGAGTCTTTGTGTTTATGCATGGTCCTAATTGTACTAGTACCTGTTTAGTAAGCATGCTGAATACCTTGTTTATGGATATGGAACATGTGATATATGATTGGTGGCATGACTTACTTGAGTATGACACTGACTAGTCAGGGACTGACTCTAAAGTCGAGAATTACGCATTGAATGGCTCTATGGCATTAATGCTAGACCGACTCTAAAGTCGAGAATTACGCATTGAATGGCTCTATGGCAATAATGCTGGACCGACCCTAAGGTCGAGAATCACGCATTGAATGGCCCTATGGCATTAATGCTAGACCGACCCTAAGGTCGATGATCATGCATTGAATAGCTCCATGGCATTAATGCGGGACCGACCCTAAGGTCGAAGAACTTATAAGCGCTTGCCTGGTCTATGACCAGATGTTCATAGCCAAGGTATATGACCCCGGTGACTGTTTGTCACATGGCTAGGGGACGTTGTCCATAGCACGACTCTAGAGTCGGGGGGAAGGTTATGTTGGTGACCATTCACCATTCACCTGTCCTGATCAAATTTATGAAAGAATCACTTATCAGTTAAGCCCTGGTGACCCTATCGTCACATGGCTAGAGGGAACTATGCTCGTTATCGTGACTTTCGGCTATTGTCACCTATTTTCTTGGACTGATAGTCCTGAACGGTTATTATGATCGTTGTTGATATTATATCATGTTTTATTGTGTTTTCTTGCTGGGCTTTGGCTCACGGGTGCTACATGGTGCAGGTAAAGGCAAGAGGAAGCTGGACCATCCTTGAGTTGGAGAGCTTAGGTGATGACGTGTACATATGCAGCTGCTCGTCCGCCACGCCCGAGGTTTAAAGTGGAACTAGGGTTGAACCCTGTTTTGCCGCGTAGAACGGCTTGTTGTAAATATTTTCTGTAATAAACTCTGAAATTATATTTTCGGGATCCCAGTGTATATACTAAACGTTCTAGTGAAACGTTACATCTTAACCAAGGTTTTTAATCCCTAAACCGCTAATCATACTTAGTTCACGATTTTGGCCAAATGACTCGATTAGCGGGTTTAGCACTGTTTACAAGGCACACCGTAACGGTCCCTGGAGATTGGGGCGTTACAGCGGCCCTCCCCTGCTGCACTGCGGCGTGCCCTCAAACAGAGAGGGCTCTCCCTCTGTCAGACGCCAAGGGCCGCGGCGCTCCCCTGCTGCGCCGCGGCGCTCAGCCCAGACCAGCAACCGACCACACACACGAACCAGTTTTTCCCCCTGTGTTCTTTCCTCTCAAACCAGTCCCTCAAACCATCCCTAAACCTCCTCCAAACATATAATTAAACCCCCAAATAACACCCTTAGCTCACTCTCATCAAAACCCAACCATACCATCAATCGAAACCCCTTTAAATCCATACTTCCATCAAGAATCAAAGGCTAAGAATTTGAAGATCAAAACAGAGCATAACCTGAAACAAATGACTAAAACTCACCTTGAAACCAGTTTGAACCTTCCTTAATAGCTAAACCAGGTCCACAACTTCAACCCTTTGAATTCCCAGCTCAAAACCTCAAGATGGCCTCAAGAACACCAAGGGAGATAATGGAGGAAATTGTGTACGGGATGGGAGAAGAAATGGCTCTGTTTTATTCTGTTCTTCTACAGCCCTCTTAAGTTATATGTATCCAAAACCCCAAATGACCAAAATACCCTTAAGCCATCAAAAGCTTCTCAAACTATTCTAAGGGTAAAATTGGTACTTTCCACCTATCCCGTTAATCATAATTAACGCTTTCCAATTCTCGCTAATCTCAATATCCTCAAATACCAATAAATCATATCCCATTACCCTTTAATTCCCGGTAATGCTCTAATCATTAAATTCACCCCGAGACTCACCCCGAGCCCCGAACTTAAACCCGTTATGACTAGACCGAACACTTACATCTCATGATCGTCTCATGTCGACTAGCTCGAACCAATCCACCTTATAATGTGGCTATATTAATTAATCACAATCACGCACCCAAAATATACAATTACGCCCACAGTGGCCAAACTACTAAATTACCCTCATAATTAATATATGAGCCCATATGCGTGCATTCACCATCATATAATAATATAATCCACGTAAACATGCATATAATTATTTAAATACTATAATAAATCAATTATGGTCCTCCCGGCCTCCTAATCAAGGTCTTAAACCTCATTAGGAAATTTGGGGCATTACAATATATTTGTGTTATTATTGCTTAAATTAATTTAAGAATATATGTGTTTATCGAGATTTTCAGAAACTATAAATATATTGAAAAGTAAGAGCTAGAAAGAAATGCTAAGAAATAAATAAGATCACAGTTTTTACGTGGTTGGAGCGTTAAAGAACCTTAGTCCATGAGTCACTAGTATTAGACTTTAGAGAGTTTTGACAATGGAGGTTTTCTGCAAGTTCAGCAGCGTTTTTCTTACAAGAGAAATTCTCGGACCCCCCTACAGTGCATGAATGACCATATTATAAGTAGTCATGTGACTTGGGCCGGACTAATCTGGGCCCAATAAGGATATCATTACAAATGCTCGCTAACGGAGGCATAATACAAGAAATGTAACATGATTAAAGGATGTTAATCTGGGCCCATTGGGCCGACTTAGCGCGTGATAGAGCCTTACAGCTGCCCTTTGTATGTTGGCACGGACTGATCCGTGTGGGCTACCGAGGGGTGTTGGGAATTGTACCCTAAAAGCATATGTAGTAGACATTGTTTTAAGAAATAAATAAATAAATTGAATTTGTTATGCATATATTTTATGGACTATATTATTCTATGATAATATTATGTAAATATCAGAAAAATTCTTAAGTTCATATATCAAACACGTATTGGTACAGGAGGATTGTGTTTGAGATAAATGAACTTGAATAGTTCGCAGTAAAATAAAGTTATAAAATATTTAGATTAATTACTGCAAGTACGGTCCACTAGTATTATGAATACATGTGATCTAGATCCGGATCACTAGTGAGTAGGACACTTTAGTGGATGTACTTTACATATTGGAGAATATATAGAACTGGACCATATATGTTTATTAATACTTAGTTAAATACCGTTTCAAAGTATCAATTAAATATATCAACTGATGATCATATACAAATAGATCTTAATCCTGAAGTTACTATGAACTCTTGTTTATGTTATATGAGTTCTTTGATCCACCTGTTAGGGTCTGTCAGAATGATCAGGCTAGAAACTTTTATTTTGGGAACTCATTAATGTAAATGACTGGGAACATTGTATACAGATATAGAATCTAAACCTTCTCGTAAGAGATTGAATAATGGTTCTCTTAAGGGTTGACTTTTGGGACTGAAAGGTTATTGAGCTCAAATTCATAATTTAGCTATGAATTAACCTTCACTAGTAAAGTCAATGGTACTTAAGGAAATAAGGTATAATTAAAAGGGTAAAACAGTAATTTTATTCTCGATTAATTATGAAACATTATTAGAGTGTTAATTTGTATGTAATGATTATACCAATGGACGCTTTATTTTATAAAGTACTCAGTAAATGAAATGTCTATAATTGCAAGAGTACAGTCTCATATTTATAGTGGAATAATCACGAGATTAATAAATTAAGATTATTTAATTAATAATCTCAAATTTATTAGAGCTTGGAATTATAGGTCCATAGGTCCCCACAACAGCTATATGAACATTATTCAAGGCAAGAGTTGATATAAAAGGAAAAATAGTTAAAAGACATATTTAAGAAGAAATTTGTTCTTCGGGACAAATATGCAATTATATGATAATAGTGATTAACTAATTAATTACAAATTAGTTGTAATTAACAAAATTTATTAATATTTAATTATAATATAATTTTTGAAATTATATTAAATAATTAAATTAATTTCAAAATTATATTAAATAATTAATTAATTATAATTTTTCGAAATTATAATAAATTAAATATTTAATTTCAAAATTTATATTGGTTTTAATTAATTAGTAGAATTAATTAAATATATTTATTTGAGAGGGAGATAATAATCTGATAAGTTCAAATTGGATCTGAATTTAGAAGATTGATATTTATTCAAATAATTAATTATATTTGATAATTAGCTAAAAATATATTTAATTTAAATTTGAATTCAATTTTGAATTAATTATCAGGTTGTTAGATTTTTATCTGACAAGGTAGTTTGAATAAATAATTAAATAAAAATAAAAAAATAAAATATTCCTAAAATATAGGGTGGTACACGACCACACACATAGTCCATGGATTGTGTGTGGCGTGTACTGCATAATTTTTAGGGATATATTTTTTAATTTTATTTCTTTAATTAATTAATTAATAGATAATGCAAAAATTAGTTTTTGGATATTTTCATTAATAAGATAATTAATTAATTAATTAATTAAAAGATAAATTGTAAATTAGTTACAGATTTTTTTTAAAATTTGAATATTTTCTTTTTAAGTAAGACTTATCAGAAAATATACAAATGATTCAAGACACTCAAGTTATTCGCTCTGTGAAAAAGAACGATACTTTTCTATTTCTCTTTGAAAAGATACAGAACCAATTTTAGGCCTTATTCTCTTGATCTCATGTATTGAGTACATCGAGTAGAATCATAAATTAACCATCATTTATTCTCTAAGTGCCCACACACTTCTTAAGGTGTAGAGAATGTTGTGGAGGATCTTGGTGTGAATACCTGAGAGCAGCTTGGATAAGAAGTTCGTCCAATTTACGAAAAGATAGCAATGACACTTGATAGGCATCAAGAGGTATGCTTTCTATTTACTTCTTATGATTAATGTATTTTATATTAATGGATCTGCATATTTAAAGGTAGTTTAAATATGTTACAAAAATTTTGTTGTACACTGGGCCAACCCACCACCATTCCGCTGCGTATTAGGAAACTCGTTCCTAACAAGGGGATCCGGGGGACAAGATCTACCAGAGTAGTGGCAGTACCGTTTCCTAGGAACAGTGGACGTTCCGTGCGTATCCCATTCTGCAAGTTAGTTAAGGAGACCAACAGCCGGATTTCTCGGGGACACGTCAGCTATAGGAAAGACTGGGCTTGTTCTATTCGGCTAGGTGGTCCAAATTCATTTACCGATGTTCGGGTTCGTTTACCAAGCCTCGGGTTCATTTACCAAGGCAAACTTCTTGGTGGCGAAGACTTCACCTGGATCCCACTCAATGGGATCCGTCTCCTAGAATGGATCGTCCGTCACCATAATTTATATCCCGGAGGATATAGATTGAGTGTGATCACGAAGGTGATTCAGGCCTGCATCTTAGTTCCGGTCCCTTTTTTATGCTCGTGCTACTCGCTAGTTGTTGGGCTCGGTATGGTCTGGGTCGACTGGGTTTCCTTGCTCATTGGGCCTAGGTTAGGCCCGGGCCTCTCCTGAGAGCTCATGGAACCCATTTGGCCATGCCACGTGTGCAAGATGGAAAATATGGATAACAATATGCTTCATATAAAGTTCCATAGTTTAATTATTATTTTTTAAATGGTTTGAAATTGACTACTGTAATATTCAACAACAAATTTGTTAATCTCATAAAAAATCATACTAAAAACCCTAAAAGAATTTTTTTTTAAATATGTCCATTATTGACAAATATGATAGAGAGATATTCGTACATTTACCTACCTATTAATTTCCAAGGATTATGTCTATTGTTTTTGTTTTTAACTTAACCTTCTTATAGGGTTGCTACTTAGTGTTGCTTAATATAAGTTGACTTTATAAGTAATAATAGTGAAGTAAGATAAAATATACACATTTGGTATATTTTAAAGTTGCATGGATTGCATAGGCCTCCATTTGAGGTTGAATGGACTTGCATTTGAAGTTGCAATGAGTTACACAATGATGAAATTAGCATATGAGTTTTTAAGTTTCCATGGGATGCATTGAAGTTGCATTGAGTTTTTTAAAGTTTCTTTAGGTTGCATTGGGTTGCATGGGTTTACATTGGGGTTGCATTGACTTGCATTTGATGTTGTAGTGGATTGCATAAGGATAAAGTTTAAAAATGAGTTTTTTTAAAGTTGTTCATGAGGTTGCAGTGGGCTGCATAAGGATGAAATTAGCATATGAGTTTTTCAAAGTTATTTTGGGTTGCATTTCCTTTGAGGTTGTACTGGGGTGGTTGCAGTGGTTTGCATGAATTACATAATGATGAAATTAAGATATGAGTTTTTGAGTTGTCATGGGTTGCATTGAGTTTTTTTTAAGTTGTTTTAGGTTGCATTTGGTTGCATGAGCTTATATTGGGGATACATGAACTTGTATTGAGGTTGTAGTGAGTTACATTTGAGGATGCATTGAGCTTGAATTTGAGGTCGTAGTGTATTGCATTTTAGGTTGCATTGGGATGTCATGAGTTTCATAAGGATGAAATTAGTATATGAGTTTTTTAAAGGTTCATTGGCATGCATGAGGTTGCATCGAGTTTGCATTTGAGGTTGTAGTAGGTTGCATAAATTGTATAAGGATGAAGTTAACATATGAGTTTCTAAGTTGTCATGGGTTTCATTAGGGTTGCATTGAGTTTTTAAAAGTTTTTTTTAGGTTGCATTGACTTATATTTAAGGTTGCAGTGGGTTGCACGTGAGATTGCATTGGGTTGCATTAGACGTGAAGTTTAAAAAAAACAATCATGAGTAAATTTAATATTCATTAACTTTCACTACCAATATCTAAAATGAATTGTTTGTAGAGTCTTAAGAACTTTTTTTTTATCGTTGCTTGTAGAAGAATAATTTGAACAAAGAAATAGAATTATACTATTCAACTTAATTGTCAAATTAACATTTAGAAATTTAAAGAAAAAAGAAAAGTTGATAACTTAGGTTATATTTAAAGACTAAGATACTATCCAATCCCATGGCACTACTAAAAAAGACACATGATATGTAAAATATACTCAAAAAGCTAGAATAAAATAAAATTATTGAGTTTGTCAGAAGTTCTAGTTCACCAATAACATAAAGGTTAGAATCTTGAAATAGTTAACCTTATTATTATTATTATTTGTTTTACGTCAAATGGTAGTTATAAACTGTTGACCCTCGTTTTGGTCAACAATACGAAGTCAGATAAACGACAGGAAAATAGTACGATACTTGATAATACAATCTAATGGAAAGTAAAAGACATCGAGAATTATATTGGTTCGACCCCAGTGATTGGTAATGACCTACGTCCACTTGATACTATTATTAATGTTGAGCTTCAAATGTGTGATCAAAGAACTAGGGTTCCTGAGTTTCACAAACCTCAGAAGGAAGAACAATACAGACGATGGATAATAGCAATGCAATTCGAAAAAAGATCCCCAATCTAAAAAAAGGAAGATCTCCCATTGAGCTATTTCTTGTATATTTATAGGCTCAAGGAGGGTTATATGAGTCAATTAATCATATATTTCCTAAATAAACGGATATTCAGGTTATAATGAAGAGATATTTTCGGATATCATTACAACTATTCAAATTAATACATAAATAAACGGAGTATACGACTAGGCTGGTTGTATATAAACTTGAACTCCGCATATGGAAGTATCTCTGGTCGATAGACGAGCAGTATCTCTGCCACGTGTCGGCCACATGTTGAAAATTCTTGTCATGTCATCCACAGCCGTTTTTTTGGATAAACATAAACTATCAAGTAATTAGCCATAAACTTTTTTTTTAAGAAAAAGATAAAACTAGCTTACACATATCATAAATAAAAAATGAGAGAGAATTCTAATTTGTGGTGGAGATGGGTCTTCAATATAAGAGTTTTTGTTTGTAATAATTAGATTTACGTTAGGTATAAATGCATAATTATGCCTTGACTAGAATTAATATATATACCAACAGATAAAAAAATAAAGAAAATAGTTATAAATACTGGTCAATGTAGCCTAGACCGTATATTTGCAAAAATAACCTTAATAGTTATATATAAATGAAACAACTTTTTAAATACCGTAAAAATAAATTAAAAAATTTCCATATATGTATTTATAAAAAAATTTGATAAATTAATTACTACTTAAATATTTAATTATAAAATTTGAATTCCATAAATGATTCGTTATTTTAATTTAAAATTCAACTGCATTCAAGATATTTTTAAAGAAAACAAAAAAAAAATGATATAAAGTTACCATTGCTGACGTGTCTACTCATGGTGGTGAGAAGATGCATAAATATAGATACTCATTAGCAGTTGGTGCAGATATTTAGATACTAATCGGTAGGGGTCGTTGCGGTATGTAGAGGATTAGACATGAACTGGGAAAGAGTTATTATTTAGTCGAAAGTGGTGGTGAATTGGTTCTTGTCCACTCAAGCCAACGGGATTCCACTTAAGTCTATTTTTAGGTTCATATTATTTTAGTTCTGATTTTTATTCGGTCAATTATTTTAAATTTTTTTATATTAAAAAGGATATCTGCTTTAACTACAAAGTACACTCTTATGCAAATAAATTTTGGTTATAATTATTTTACTTACTAAAAATAAATTTGCTCATACCTAAAAGATTTCATAAATATATATAAATACTAGGTAAAAATACATATTTACTTAATTAAACCAAAACATTATCTATAATTTTAAAAATAAATAATATAATATTTTTTATTTATTTTTTAAATAAAAACATGTTAAACCAATAATATGTTACATATAAACATTTTATATAGGGAAATTTATGTCAACCACCATTTTACGTTAAATTATTTATTTTTTATGGTCTAATTGAATTTTTTTCCTTTTTACTTTTTTTTATTCAATTTTTACATTTTTACGGCATATCCACTACACTATCCTTAAAGCCCCTCACTAGTCAATACATTGTCATCACAACCCATAGCTGAATTGATCCCAACCAGAGATCTGTCACCGGCATCGTTGTTCGACATTGAAGAGCATGATAAATGATCCTTTCACAGGGCTATCATTGTTTTGTGTTGTGGCGACACTTTTATTATTGTATGTCACTATTTTGAGAGTCATTGGTTACAAAAGCCAGACTGATCCAGTGCATAGCACCGACGCCTGTGGTGACATCCGAATCTTGGGTATTGCTTAGGCCTTCGGTGGCATGATGTTTGTTCTAGTTTATTATTATTATAAAAGTATGCTTGGTGTTTATACGAATAACATCCACATCCACATTTACAATTACATGACTCATACATATTTATTATTAAATAGTCTTATCATTTCTCTTTTCTTTGTTTTTGAGTTGTTTATATTTATGTATAGAAGTTTTCATGTTGTTTTTTTAGTTGTTTAAGTTTATATACAGTTGTTCAGTTGTTGTATTGATGTCTAATCATTGTTTAGTTGTTTTCAGATATACTATGATTAAAAAAAAAAAAACATGTTAGTATGCTATGGGTTGACTTCTAGTTGTTATCCAATTGTTGTTTTTTAATGTGTTAGTGTTAGTGGGTTAATATTTAGTTGTTTTCCAATTGTTGTTGTTTTTTAGTTTATTTTGGATATATGTTTAGTTGTTTTGAGATATATTTTTAGTTTATTTTTTACATATTTAAAAATGCAGGGAAAAATTATTTTGAAGTAGTTTTTTTTAGTTTATTTTGAGTTAATGCAATGAATTAATGTCTAATTGTCTTTTCAACACTCCATTGTTGTGACATTGTTGTTGTGTTGCATTTAAGTTGTTTTTTGATATTGTCTTGCAGTGTGTTGCTTTTTTAAAATGTAAGAATGAATTTTTTGATGTTGTTTGGTTTTTTTGTAGGTGCAATGGGTTGCACTATGTTTTCTGAGGTTGTTGTCGTGTTGCTTTCTTGTTGTTAGTGTCGTGTTGTTTTTTTGTTGTTTGTCTAACGTTATATTTTATGGGTTGATGATTAATCTAAATCGTATTTTTGTAATTTTGAAACTTTAAAATCGTATTTTTGAAAACTTGAGTAAGTAAAAATGTACAAAATAATGAAGGACCGTATAAATGTAAAAAAATCATAAAAAGTGGGTATTTATGAAAAAACCTCTTTTATATATACAAGAATTGGTACGTTTTAGTTTTAAAATTAAATACTTTTAGTCTAATCTTCTATTAGAAAAAATACCTATGAATTTCAATATAATAATGTATTAAAAAATTCTAAATTTAAGATATGAATTTAAAAAGTTTATTTGATCAAATTTTAATTATTTAATTTATTTTAAAGCCAACAAAAAGTTATATATATAAATATATATTATTTGAATATTGGCTAAAGCAATTAAAATAAATAATTTTTAATTAAAAAAATTAAACAGAAAAATAAGAAAATATGTATATTTGTGTCTTATTTCACTATTATATATATGTTTGGATAAATAAAATACCTTAAATGACAAAATAAATAATTAATAAAAGAAAGAAAAAAATCATTTAAGCACATAAATATTTTCCAGTTATAGTTTTGAAAACATAATTGATGATAGAGCAATTTAAACAATTTAGTATAAAATTTAAAAATATGCGATGATAAATTATTATGGCTCATTTATTACTTTTTTTTTCAATTTATTTACCTTATTTAGATGACTATTTTTTTAAAATTTATTTACCTATATTTAGATGACTTTAAAACTAATTGTATTAGAAAACAATACAAAAAAAGTGTTAAATCTACTACTTTAGAGGTGATTTCCTACAATTGATTAAACGGGCACCAACAGCCTTTCAAGAACAAAGAAGGAGGCAGTAGTTCAATTGGGAGCATCGGTGAGGTGTCAGCCAAAGGGACTTCGACACTCAAGTTAGTCAGATTGTCGTTAAAGATAACCGAAAAAGTAAAATAATAACGTAAGTAATAGTAAATAAGTAAGTAGAATGATGATCAGGGTGACGGCGGAGCTTGACTGTCCAGTCAGGCTAGTCTGACTAGTTGGTGGTCAGATGACGGTGGAGCTCGACAATTTGGTCAGGTCAATCTGACTGGTTTGTGGTCAGGTGACGACGGAGCTCGACAGTCGGGTTAGGTCAGTTTGATTGGTTCAACTCGCTTGACTAGATCAACTCAAGGGAATCTTTCTAGTCCAAAAGAGTATTCAGAGTAATGGTTATCAGATGGTTCGATATATCTCCTTAGGGTCTTCCTCATAGTCGTTTTCCCTACCGTTGCCCCCCCCCCCCCCGCCTTCCTGATCCGTCTGACTCGCTCCAAATGGTTACCTTTCGAAATTCATGAAAAAATGTTGCGTATACCTTGACTGTTTCAAGGTCCCTGGCTAACTGAGCATATCCGGATTCAGGTCTGAGTATGGATTGGCCATTCAAGTTGTTCTTTTAGTATATGTGAGTTCATTTATGTTGGGTTGGGTTGTACTAGCTAGTCTGACTGGCTTATTGGGTCTGGCAGGCTAGTCTGACTGGCTTGTTGGACTTTTTTACCATGTAGGCAGATTTTGTCCACTACACTACTGAAAACAATAATTTTCGTTAAACACACATTTATAATATATAGAGATATATATATATGTACTAGGTAATAATAATGTGCAATGTACGTTTGCTTAGTTTATATGTGTAATTTATGTTTACCCAAAAACGGACTACTTGATGATGTGGCAGAATTGGCCTACACGTGGGATGCACATGGTAGTTTTAAGTGAGTATAATTTGCTAGACCCTCGATCAGAAGATCATTGGCTCGTCGGGCATTATAATTATGGGCGACCAGACTGGTCGTATATATTCATTTATTTCCTTCAAATATGCAATCTTGTAATTACGTATTAATTATAATTTCCATTATTATTTAGATACGCCTGTAATAAATGTAATTAAGGTTCATCGGCCCATAAAAATTCATTGAGCCTATAAATAAGAATCAAAGGACTCAAGAGAGGGGACTTTTTCTTTTTGAACTTTTGAGCTTCAGAATTCTAAGAGAGAAAAAGAGTGTTGTTATCCACCACAATTGTATTCATCTAAGAGCTTGTGAAACTCATGAATCCTAGTTCATTGATCACAATTCTTAGAATTCTATATCAATAAGAGCTTGGGTCATTTATGAAGGCCTGGGTCCTTTATTTATAGTACCCAGGGGCTGTTACATGATCAGTAATACCGGGGATCGTGGTTTGGTACACGATCATTTGGAGTGGAGATATGTGTCCACTTCCCCATGATTATGAGATCGTGGGTCTTCTTGTTGTTTCTCTAGATCGTGGTTAACGATACATGATTGAAACCTTCAGAAAAACGCTAAGCCTTGATTGGTCTATGAGACTTAGGTGCTAGGCCCGATGACCCTTTAGAGCTTGGGTGCCAGGCTTGTTGATCGTCTGGGTGCTAGGCCTGTTGATCTTCTAGGTGCTAGGCCTGTTGATTTCAGTTTGAATGAGTGTGAGCTTTATATAGCGAAGTGTATTTGGGAGTTTAGGCCGACCACCCTATGAAGAATAGGGTGGGCCAACCACATCATGCAGTCCTTAAGCATGCCAGACTGACCACCCCTAGAAGCTAGGGCTAGGCTGACCACCCCTAGGAGGTTTAGGCCTAGTCGACTTCCCTATAGGTCCTAGACTTATCCATTTTTGTTCATTGGTCTTTTTTCAATACTTTGTCATTTTTCCATGACTTGTGATGCCACGTGTCGCTTTCTCATTCGCCACGTCATCTCTTGAATTTTGAGGGATAACATTTGCCCCCCAAGTTTATCGTATTGTGTTCAACATTACGGTAAACTTGATCTAGCTCGAGAAACATATCGTAGCAGTACGCTAACAGTAAAGTCCCTCGGGACATTGCGTAGTACTTTTATCAACTCTCGATAATTTGCTCAGCACGTATTTTACAAGGATAATTGTAATTCATAAAAATAATTATATTTTTCAAGGAAAATTAATTTCCTAAAAATCTAGTATATTTTTCAAGGAATTTTGAAATCCTAAAAATACGGTATATTTTTCAAAGAGTTTTGAAGTCCTAAAAATACGATATATTTTTAAAGGAGTTTTGAAGTCCTAAAAATATAATATATTTTTCAAGGATATTAATTCCTAAAAATACAAAATATTTTTCAAGGAATCTGAATTCCTAAAAATATAAGATATTTTTCAAGGAATTTGAATTTTTAACAATACCAAATATTTTTCAAAGAATTTGAATTCCTAGAAATATGGTTAGCCTGAGAGGCTATAAGTAGGGACTCACCCATCACATCCCATACTCATCCGCCTATCTCAGGGAAAGTCTGAGCTGTGAAATTCTCTTCGCATCTTCTCTTGGGTAAGTATTCTTTCCCAATCTTTACGTCTTTGATGAATCTATCTGAATTTCCTTGCTTTGCTCTATTTTGATTTAAAACAACTGACTTGTGTGAATTAAAGAAGCTTTTTTTTAATCAATGACTTGATCTTTGTTTCATTTTTGTGTGATACTTTAGGGTTTGCATGCATGTAGGCCGACCACCCATATTTTTTCAGGGCTTGGGCGATTTCTAGGCCTACAACTCCCATCATAGGCCGACCACCCCTAGGGTCTCCCCTGCCTTGTGAGATTTCCAGGCCTACACATCCCATCATGGGCTGAGCACCCCTAAGGCTTCCTTAGCTTAGGCGATTTCCAGGCGTGTGAACTTTATCATGGGTAGACCACCCCTAGGGTTTCCCTTCCCTTGTGTGATTTCCAAGCCTACACATCCCATCATGGGTCGAGCACCCCTAGGGCTTCCTTAGCCTGGGTTGTAATGTCCCAAAAATTCTAATAGGGTTTAGTGCCTTTATTAGTGTGCCGGGAGGGCATAACTGGATATATGTGTGATTAACTCATTAAATGCGTAACTATGTGGCATGCATGTGGGCCCGTTATTATTTATAAGGGCATATTTGTAATATTGGTCCGTAGTGGGCATAAATGTGATTATATGTGTTACATGATTGAGACCACATTATTATGTGGATATATTTGTAGTATATGGCTCAAGGCGATCCTAGTGAGCGGATTGGTGGAATTAATCCCCGAATAGTCACCCATCTCGGGGCAAGCCTAGGGGTATTTTGGGAAGCTTAATCTATATCTGGGGTTTATCAAGTAATGGTTAAATGTTTGGTAACTAGTTAGACATGACGAGAGTAATTGGTGATTTGTAGGATGACTCGAGGAAATAGTGGGAATCAGGATTAATGACCATTTTTCCCTTAAAAGGAAAATAAGAGGCTAGGATAGCTTAAGGGGCATTTTGGTCTTTCTGGTTAAGGGGTAAAGTGAATTAACCTTCAGGGGTTAACTAGAATGCGATAGAAACTTCAACGCACTCTCTCTCTTCCACTGTCACGATTTCACATTCTCTCTAAGGCATAGAAGCTTGAAGGAAGGGCTTAGGATTGGGGCTGGAGATGGGGGATTTAGTTGAGGATTTAAAGCTTAGAAGCTGAAAGATTGAACCTAGAAGTAGGCAAGTAACCTTTGAAGATTAAAGCTTCTAACAAAGGTATGATTTCTTGTTCTAAATTTCTGATTTCCTAGCTAGCTTGATTTTTTTTGTTGGGGGTCTTGAGGAAGGAATCTGAATTTGGTATTTTGGGAAGGATTGAACTAGTGATATAGGCTTTATGTGTTGGTTTTGAAGTGATAATATGAGTCCTGGACCTAATTCTGGTTTGGGTGTACAATTGAGTAGAATTTAGAGGCTGTAGCTGGGAAAAAGGGTTGAGGAAACCCAAGGAATTCTGGGTTCGCGGGGGTGCGCTGCGACCCAGTTCATGGGAGTCGCGGACTACATGCCTAGATGCCCTGGGAGGGTTGCTGATTTATAGGCGCCTCGCAACCCTACGGGGCAAGTCGCGACCCGCCTCCCCCCAGATGCAGAGGCTGCGCCTCTGACTTGAGGCGCGCCGCGACACTTAGGACCAGATCGTAGGCCGCCTAGGAAGTTTTAGCCTAGGTGTATCTTAAGGCTCAGGGAGGCTCGGGGATCCAAACTTAAGCGCTTGGGACGATTTCTACTACCTGGTTTAGTAGAAATCGAGGTCCTGGAGGCTAGTATCTTAATCTAAGCTTTTAAATGGTTTAGAATCTTATGGTTATTTATTATCGCCCTGTGACTAGGTTATACCGCAATGGCTCAAGGATTAGGGATCGTGCTTGGGGCTACCATATGCTTGCTGCTCAGGATCTAAGGTAAGAAAATTCCACCCATGTGGTTGTGTTTGGGACTAAGGTTCCATGTATCTAGATATATGTGTTGTGTAACTATATTTTTATTATGTGAAATGTGAAAGTACGACCTAAGGGAGTCGGGGCTGATGATTAGCGCGTTGGACACGGCTTGGCCACTGTGAGCCGGGGTCAGCTAAATAAATAATGGACTCGACCTAAGCGAGCCGGAGTCAGTTAAGTAAACAGAGGGCTTGGTCTAAGGGCCCCGACCCTGAATATTTGTATTACTAATTGAAATGTATGTTTGAGAATATATGTTTGTCGTTGTGTAGCTTAATGCTTGTACTCTGTTAAAGAATTGGACTGATTGGATCAAGGTTGATTAAATGCTACTGTTGCTCATTTATTGGGATTGCTGCCTATAATCTATTATTAGTTGAATCTGGTGAATTATATTTACTGTCATTATACCGTTGCCTATTTGTGCATGTTGTTATAAGTTTTCTTGCTGGGCCTCGGCTCACGGGTGCTATGTGGTGCAGGTAAGGGAGTTGATAACTGGACCAGCTATGAGTTGGAGAGCTTCAGGGGCGATATGTACATATGCAGCCTGCTCGATCGCCACGATCGGAGTAGCTTTGGAGGAACTAGGGTTAAACCCTGTTTTTGCCGCTTAGGACGGCTAAATTGTATCTGTTTATCTTTTACCAATCTGTAAACTGATTTTGGGATCCCGTGTATGAACTTAATATTTTAATGAAAAATAAACATTTTGTGGACCAAATCTTTTACTACTTGACCTTGACTTAGTCTTTAATTACACATTTAAGTTCAAATGACTTACTTAGCAGGTTAAGCACTATTTTAAACACACAGTGTAACGGTCTTGGTTATCCAGGGCGTTACAACTTAGTATCAAAGCGGTCTAGGTTTAAGGGTTCTTGAAGACTGGATGGGCGTGAAAACTCGCCGCTAAAGATAAGCTCGACTCACGATTAGGTATCTAATGATATGAATATGTGGTTAATTATTTAAATTGAACCTATGTGTCTTATCTACATGTTAGTATAGAAAGCATGATGTGTATAAATATATCTGGTAGTAATGGGATTTGATAATTAGTGCATGAGTAATGTAGATTGGTGCTTTGATATGCTTATTGTGCATGTGATTATTGTGATTGTTTGGACCTGCCTGTGGGATGATTCTGGATATGAACATCAGGGCTGAGGGGTTTTGTCGGTGATTACGGACTGATTCAGAATGTATGAACTCAAGATGGTTAATTGGACTTGGTATTGTTAGAATGGGGGGCTACAAATGATAGTTAGGGTCGGAACCCTTCATCTGCTCATGGAATTTGCAACAGACGTTTGCTGGTATGCGAGTAAGGCCGCTAGATCAGGATAAGGAGATTAGATGAAACAGCGGGTTCCCTTGGAGAAAAGCTACATCGTATGTCTTGATAGTTAAGGGCATCAGTGTTGGTTCAACCTGAGGATGGGAAACAGATAAGATTTACTGTATGGAAGGCTTTAGAAGCATTATCCTCTAGTCTTCATGGAAGGTTTGGGTTTGCTCAGGAACTGATCAGTAGATGGGCGTGATTAACTCTGTCCTTGATGATATGAGAATAGTAGGCCATGACAGAGTAGTTGCGCCTTGTGTATGATGCAGAGGGAAGCCTGGATGTGGTGGGGAATAGTATCCCAGACCCAAAATGTTTTCATAATGGGTTGGGAGGAATCTAGGCAGTGATTTGATAAAAGAAACTAATATGATGCAGTTTGAACTGCGAAGACTAATGAGTTTATGAACCCGGTCCAGAATGGCAGGACAACGACAGAGTATGTTAATGAATTTGATGGGTTAATCAATCCGCTTGAGGGTTTGGTACCAGTTGTTGTAGCCCGGAAAGGACGATTTATCTAAAGACTGAACTCTGGGATGGCCCAGAGCACCAAGGTCGCTCCAGTGCATGAGATTTTCGTCTATACTTGGGCAGTAGGGAGGGCCTTATTATTAAAGACATAAGAGATGGGATATGAAGAGAGAGTGTTGTGGGACAGGAAGCTTAGGCAATGGTATTCCCATTTGCGAGCTTTAGTAAGGGTAGATGCCCAGTAACTAGAAAAGAAGAACCCCTGATAGTTCTATTACTTCTGGTTCTGACAAGAAGAGTTTAGTTTACAGGTTAGCCGCCAGGGTGGCGATGCGGCCTGGTAAGGTAACTTAGTATGCGCCAGATGCGGGAGACGCCGTCTGGAAGGACATTAAGTGAAGGCATTTTTCTATATGGAATAGCTAAGCATGTTAGGGCAGATTGCCTGAGATTGGAGAAGGGAGGACTGGTCTGCCCTGTTACAGTCAGAGCCCGAGGCTAGTCCCTCGGAGGCAGCTAGTTGACTTGTTAAGTCCTCGATCTTTACTATATAATGAGCTGGAAGAGTTCGGTGTTGCGTATCTCCTATAAAAGGTTCAGATATGAAGTACATGCCTCAAGGTTGTTATACAACAAGGCCCAAGATATTAGTGCCTATTGGGGAAGCGTTGGTAACTTTCATGAGAAGAATTAGAATACAAGTGGTAAAAGGTTTATAGTAAAGGTGAATGAGTTCGTCATATAAGATTTTTAATATGAGCCTGAGTAGGAGCTAATCTGTTAAACAAGGGATAACCATGGATTACAGGAGATGGTAATAATGTCTAAATTTGGAAGGGAAGAACCCGGTTGCATCTATGAGATGCTTGGACGTGGGGGTGGATAACACCTGGAATATATCAGTTATACTGAATGGAAACTAGATTAGCCAGTAAGGTTTCAGATGGGTGAACAAGGAATTGTTGGGTACACTACGAACTTTGGGTATGGATAGACTCGGTATCAGGGACATCGTGAAGAATGATATTAGCCTAGTAGAAAGAAGTAATGGTTCAGTTGAAGAAGTAACTGATTTGGAGATGAATCAGAAGGAGCATCGCGTCGTGGGAGACATCGACATCGCCTGTTAAGGATGAAGGATTCAATTGCCTAGTTGCAAGATAGGACAATGTTTTTAGGAATTGATCTTTGGTCTGGTTATTACCAGATGGGGATCAAGGAGAGAGACATTTTAGGAATTACTCCTTGCACCAAGTAGGATATGATAGGTTATCAGTGGAGGTTCTTAACTGACCAATGCTTCAACAATATAGGCAAGTTTGACAAGTAGAGAATACAGAAACGACACGGATAAACCACACCCAGATTGGTTAGGAACGTGTTGGTCTACTCTTACTTAGAAGTAGAACGTAAACGACAACTACATTGATAATATTAAGACTGATGAAGTAAGGTTTCAGGTAAAGCTCCAGAAAGTGTAAGCTTCAATTTATCGAAAGGTAATCAAGGTCGTGTACAGGGAGTGATGGGATCAAGTAGGAAGGAATTTAGTTAGAAGCCACAAAGAAATTGTTGATGAACGCCTATGGGGTAAAAAGTACTGTGAGACCGGTAGACATGTCATCTACTACTTAAAGCATCTTCGAAGACAGTTATACCCAAGATTGTGACACAAGAACCTAAAGTTGGACTAAATGGACAATTTGTATCAGATTTTCAGAAGATAGATTAGGTATTGGTTAGCACCCAATGGAACTAGAATCCATAAGCAATGGACGAATGCGGGAGGACAACATGTGGATATTTTCTTTGTTAAACTAAAAGGCGGTGCATTAAGGAATAAGATGCGTCCAGGTATAGACTAAAAGGATGGTTATTCGTTCTTCACAGTAGATGAAAGAATAGGAACACAAATGGTATACATGGAACATTAAGTTGGTGGTAATGCTAGATAGCCACGGTTAAGATGTAGTGTTGGCACCCACGGAATAGAAGTGAATGTATTAGCGCAAAGGATTTGAGCATTTGGTCATCTGTAGAGAAATAACCTTGAGACCAAGACCTAGTGGGAATTAATGGGTGATTCATATTGGAAATCTTTGATGCATAAGGGAAAATTGATATGGAAGTTGACCTCCTAAGTTGGTAAGATCTGTGCCAGTTGGATAAGATGCCACGAATCATAGTAAAGTCAGACGAGGTAACAATCAAGATCGATGTAGTATCTACAATTGATAGTAGATAGATATACCTCTATGCATAATGGAATTCAAAGAGAAAATCTTGTAGGAATGGTTCAAAATTCTACTATTTTAGTATGAACGAATTAAGATATGAAGATCGGATGAGTGATCCGATGGAACCTGGTGTTGAGGTGGAGATCCTAGATGGATATTATAACCAAGAAGTTTAAATGGATGTTGAAATCTAAAAATCCATATATTGGAGGGTAAAAATGTATAGAAGTGGACCGTAAGAGTGGACCACATTGGACTATACGTAAGATGTTTGGACATGGAAGGTTGTGACTCAACAAGTTAAGCTAACACACCTTGATTCGTGTGAACTAGTATCATAATGGTGGGTATGGGTGAAAGGAGACTATATGTCTCGGTGGGACACTGAAGTTGGTGGTGTTGGACTAAAACCCATTATTTTCCAAGTTCTGGAAAAGGATGTAGAACAAAAAGAATATAAGATCAAATCTATTAACATACTCGGTTACTGTCGCATTTCCCTGAAAAAGGATCAGAAACTCATTTGTCTTAGCAGTCTTGGCTGCATCACAATAATATCTTTCATTAAACAGCCGCCTAAATTCTTTCCAGTTCATCGCAACTGTATCTCTTGTCTGGGATACCATTTCCCACCACGTCCGTGCATCATTCCGCAATACATATGTAGCACAGATCACCCTATCGTGACCTACCACTCCCATACTGTCGAGGATGGAACTGATCATGCCCATCCATTCCTCAGCTCTTAATGGATCTAGGCATCCCTCAAAGACTGGAGGGTAATATTCCTGGAATCTTCCACAAAGAAATTCTCATCTATTCTCAACCCTAGGCTGAGCCAATACTAATTCCACTCCTGGCTTAGAAAAGGAAGAGGTGTTTCCTAACAGAACATGCTGCTGTTTCAAACACCTAATCTCTTCCTCTTGCTTCTGCAATATTAATTGCATATCTGTAAACACCTGCTGCAAATTCTGAGGGGCAGGTGAAGAACTTAAACCCTGGTTGTAATTCCCAACCTCGGTATAACCACCACCAGGTCTCATTAACTGCCTTGGATACATACCCCTGATTGAATCTGCAGTCAATAACTTGACCCATTAAACATGATGAGCATATTCAAAAGCCTTCCCCACGGGAACAATCACACAACACCACACTCACATACCACAAACCACTGTAGTACCAAAATACATGCCTACCACATTCACAAACCACTGCAGTGCTAAAAACATGCTCACAACATTTGTACATCAATTCATAACCCCTGCTCTTCCAACATACATACCCTGCTTTCAGCTCCAACATGCAAATAACACATCTATATATTCACTGAGCATGTAATTATATAATCATACCAATATTAAAGAGCCAGGCTCTATCAGAATCTCATGCTCCCTAATAAAGCGTGCAGGTAAAGCATTTACATTCTATTTAAGCAGTTAAGCACATAACTACATAAATAGCTACCATACTCTAAGTGAAGCTTGTCTTTAGTGATGAGTGTACATGCCCAACTTGTCTACATGAACCCTTAACCTTGGCTCGCTCTGATACCAAGTTGTAACACCCTACTACCCAGGGACCGTTACGCTGTGCATTTTAACAGTGCTAAACTCGCTAAACGAGTCATTTGGCCATAATCGTGTAACTAAGTATGATCAACAGTCTAGAGTTAAAATTTTTGGTCAAAGATACAACGTTTCACTAAAACATTTACTGTATACATTAGGATCCCAAAATACATTTTAAAGGTTAATTAAAATAAAATATTTATAACCAGCCGACCTAAGCGGAAAAATAGGGTTTAACCCTAGTTCCTTTTTAAACCCTCGGTCGTGGGGGTCGAGCAGCCGCATATGTACCCATCGTTACCTAAGCTATCCAACTCAAGGATGGTCTAGCTTTCTTTTACCTTTACCTACTCCACATAGCACCCGTGAGCCGAGGCTTAGCAAGAAAACTTAAACATGCTTATAAGTATTTAACAACAATTCACCAAATCATATCAAGCATACGTAGCAGTAACAACCCTACTCTTGCATGCAGACAAATACCTATGAATAATTGTGGAGTCCTGTGCTCTGAGTTGATGACTAATAAGTCTTTCTCTGATTTAGACGACTAATAAGTTTCTCTATGAGGTAGACGACTAATAAGTCTCTTTCTAAATAGATGATTAATGAGTCTCTCTGGGTAGATGAATAATAAGTCTTTCTCTGAATAGATGACTAATAAGTCTCTCTCTGAATAGATGACTAATAAGTCTCTCTGGGTAGATGACTAATAAACCTCTCTCTATATAGATGACTAATAAGTCTCTCTCTAGGGTAGACGACTAATAAGTCTCTCTCTCTGGGGTAGATGACTAATAAGTTTCTCTGAGTCCCACGCCCCAAGCCATGTGACGTTTCAATCACCTGAGGCTTTTAGCCCTGGCTCTAAGTAACTAGCCTTTAGACTAGACAAGCGCTTTAGTTTTCTTCGATCAATAGGTTGGTCAAGCATTTAATGCTCATGTTGATTAGATCTAATCATTTTGGCTTGCGTCAAACACGCTAATACCGCTCTTGACTTATAAACAAATACCATACGACCAGTGCTCAGTCCTACTGCCGATCTTGAGTGATAAGTCACAACTTCACGACCAACACTAAACACCAATGTCGTTCCCTGACTAATAAGTTAGTGCTTCCTTAATGAGGTAATGCAAGTAGACATATATCACATGTCAAATATCCAAATATAAGGCATTCAACATGCTTAATCAGCAATTACCAACATAATTATGATCATGCTCAATTACAGAGACTCAAGCTCTGATCAATTCCATATTCAACATTCATGCCATGCCATAACCACATGTATCATATGCATCACATGAATCACATACTAGGTGCAATTTTCTTACCTATGGTCCAAGATGTTACCAATAAACGACCCTCAAGCATGATCCCATTTCCAAGCCCCTAACGATAACCTAGTCACAACCATAATATAAAATCCCATCAAAACGGGTAAATAACTACTTCTGGACCGAAACCTAGCCTTTGGGACATCGAATCCTACCAAACTGGGTAGTAAGATTGATCCTGAGCCCTTAGGTTTAAGTTCCCATGACTAAAAACCCACTTTGGTCATTTTTCCCCTTTTTGAGCTGCGACCCCAAACGTTAGAGCTGCAGCTCCACTCAAGTCAGGGCCCAAAGCCCTTCTCTGCCTGCACTAGCGCCATGGCACTCCCAACAGGTGCCGCAGCTCAAATAGCCCAGCAGTCCCCTTCACATTCTTCATCAAGCTTGAGCCACGACGCCCAAGAATAGGGTCGTGGCTCAACCTCGAACCCAGCCAAAAAACCTCCATTTTAACATTTTAAATCCTCCATAAACCTATCCAAATCCCAAAAACATAGTTCCCAAACATCTCAATTATCCAAAACCATTAAAACCCAAGCCTCAAACCATCCAAAAACTCATCAAAACATAAAATCCAATTCAAGCTTAAAAACTTGAAAAATTAAAACTTAAAACTTGGATTACCTCCGATTGAGTTGTTTTCCAACTAAATCCTCCGGCTAATAAACTTATAATCTTCCCTAAAATTACTATGCCTCGATCCTTTCCTAAATCCGAGTCCTAAAACTTGAGTTTCCTTCGAAAATGCGATCGGTGTCCAAAAAGGGAACGAGAGAGAGAGAACGTTCTTTTTAAGTTTCTGATAGGTTACTTCAAGCTTAAGTAATCTCAAGTAAATCTTAATGCTCGGGCTCCTAAAAATGCCCTGGGGGGTAAAATAGTCAAACTTCTCAAAATTCTCTCCTGATCTCACTAACTCCCAATTTATCATCAAATTTTTATTCCCATTACCCAATATCTCGATTGTAACGCCCCACATCATTATGGTTGCTGTCTGGATTGAAGACTGGCCCTACAAACCAACACGAGTCTTTCTAGAGTGTTTTGTCCTCACTCGCACACTTCCTCGGAAAACTTCCCAGGAGGTCACCCATCATGAGACTACTCCAGGTCAAGCATGCTTAACTTGGAGTTCTCAAGTGATGGGCTACCGAAAAGAAGATGCATCTTGTTGGCATAGGTAGTAATCCTTTTAAGCCCTCTTCAACTGCATAGTCTCATACCTACACAGTCTTAGAATCATCACACTTGATCTTCCCCAGGCGGTGTGGGGTTGCACAGCTTTTTATCCGATCTTTCCCCCTACGGATCACGGGATTCTGACTGTCACATCGGTATTGTGCTAAATACCCAAAATACCCCTTGACTCACTCCGAGTCAAGTGTGGTTCCCGTTGTGACTTTCCCACTAGCTTGCTTCCTAGGATCATCTCGTGCTGAGTAACCCAAACATACTCACATAATAATGTGGTCCAACACATATTGTTAGAGAATATATTTTATTGCTCAATGGAATTATGGAAAAACCAAATACAACTCTATGCAAAAATACAATGGACAAGATAATATTGATTAAATAAGTATTACAACTCAATTGCTCAAAATACAAGTAAATAGAAATAAGATGTAGAGGAAGAAGATTACAAACTCAATACTATAATAATACAAATAAATAAGAAGAACAAGAGGAACAAAGAATGAAAACACAAACAAACTCTCACACAACCAAAGTGTACAGTAGTGGGGATCACCAACTTGAACAAGGTTCAAGACCTTTGTCCAAAAGCTTATTTCCCCCTATTCTCTAAGCACTAAGGGATCTCTCTAGGAAATAGCTCTCTGGAATTATCAAGCCTTTTGGTGTATTTTCCAGCCAAGTGCTTTGTGGATGAAAAATGGTGTCTTACAAGTGAGCATTAGGCTCCTATTTATAGAGTTTGAGATACCCTTTGTATATCAAATTCCACCAACCCCTATGGCTGTTACCAATGTTTAATTGGATTAATATAGAATTAAAATTGAGATTTGGGAGTTATTTGGGTTTTTAGAACCGTTCAACACATTTGGAAAAAACTGCAAATTTGGCCTGAAATGCACCTGTGGTCGCGGCCAGGGACATCAGTGGCCGCGGCCACTGCTCTCTGTCCCCCAGGCCGCGGCCACCATCATTCAGTGGCCGCGGCCACAGCCCATTTTCAGCACTTGAAAATGTGCTGTTTTTCCAAACGGTTCCAAACCCTCCCAAATGATTTTGTAACTCCCAAAACACATTATTGGAGTTAAAATCATATCTCCAACAGCCATATTTCATAATGGCTTTATGAAATCCAATCTCAAATGTGTAACATATAATATACACTTTATTGGGTAATATTTGGGAGTTACAAATTTGTAACTGATTTTGTAACTCCAAAATATGTCACATTTGGGCACACACATTAGTCCAATTTTGTGACTCTCAATAATATGTTACAAGGTGTGACAAATCACATTTTGTCACATTATTTAATCTAATATTATATTATATGAAATAATATAACACATATATCACTGATTGTGAAAATATGTATATACGCAAGTGCACGCAATCAATTCAAGTAATATATGATAAATAAAGTATCGTTCCCTCGAAGACTATCTTCCAAGTACCACTAATTGTTCTTTAATTTTCTATTTGGAAAATAAGAATTTGATTTTTAAATTTGAGAATAACTTTAAACAAAAACAACTAAATAAAAGATTTAAATCACTATGAAAAAGACCTAGGGTGTTAATCTCATCAACTTTTCATTCTACTAATTGTATTAATCAATTCTAGATTTCTTTCTTTCTATTCTAATAGCATGTTAACATAAATCAATTCCTATTCTTTTTCAAGATAAAAGATCTCAGCCTATATGCAGGTTGGCTACATCTCTGTGATAAACTTAAACATATAGAAGACATTAAGCATGGAAACCTAATTACTACACAAGTCATACATGTACTTTCGTCCAATATGCAACCTATGTCTATATAATAATAGCATATTCAATTCTCATCTTTCAAATTTTGAATCAAAATCATTAAATCAAGCAAATAGTGATCAAGTATTTACTAGCATTAAACACACATTATATAGATTAGAATTGAAAAGAAAAATTAAAAGAACATCACAATTCAATTAGATAGAAATCCAAGTGACTACATTAAACCCTAGATAAATTTTTTTTCGTCAGACATGACTAAATCAACAAAATAATTATTCAAAAACATAAGATTCATAAACTTGAAGAAGAAATAAAAATATGAAACTGCAGAATATTTAGCCTAAGAACCACAATAAGTCTCTAAAAACGTAATTAAAAACTGGCCTAATAACTTAATTAAACCCTAAACACAAATTTATAGTAAAAATTAATAGAATTTGAGTTTTTTTCTTGTGCAGGCTGCGACTTGGCCTTTTTTGGGTCGCGACCCATGTTTGTTTTAGGCCCTTTTCTTCTCGTTTAATGGCTTCAGGCGCCGCGACTCAAGAATCTCAAGTCGCAGCCCGTGTCTGAATTTACCCTTAGCTAAGCCTCTGTTTCCCTCTTGAGTCGCGACTTGTAAGCCCAAGTCATGACATTAATTGTTTCCAACAAGCATATGCACCTCTGACTTCACCTTGAGTCGTGCCTCATAAGTCCAAGTTGCAACTTTAATTAAATTTTTTCTCAGATTTGATCGTTCAGCTCATCTCTTCATCAAAACCCGTCCTTTAAGCATCCTTGGTATCATTTTTAGTCCAATAACTGCCAAAAGCCTCATTTTCCCACCATTTTAGTTTCTTTTTGCATTTTTCTCGTGATTCATTGCACCAACCTACAGCAAAGACAAACAAAAGCATAATCTTTCACAATACGCACATAAAAACTCAAGATTACCACAAAAACACCTTCTAAAATAACCCTAAAATGAAGTTATCAATCACATATATGCCAAATATACCTAAAATAGGCCAAATTATGAAAATTGCCCAATTAAACAGAAATGAGCTCACATGCATATTTAATACACCTAAACATGCATATCAAGTCATATTATAATATAACTTACATATTTACATAATGATGCACATAGATATCACATAATCACATAATTCCATAATTTGTCGTCCTGGCCCCCTAATCAAGGCCCTAAACCTTATTAGGAAATTTGGGACGTTACACAGTTCATGGGCGTGGGCGCTGTGACTTGCGTGCCCTAGATGCCCTGGGAGGGTTGCTGATTTATAGGCGCACCGCGACCCTAGGGGGCAAGTCGCGGCCCGCCTCTGACTTGAGGCGCGCCACGACCCTTAGGACCAGGTCGAGGCCTGCCTAGGCAGTTTTAGCCTAGGTGTATCTTAAGGCTCAGAGAGGCTCGGGGATCCAAACTTAAGCGCTCAGGACGATTTCTACTACTCGGTTTAGTAGAAATTGAGGTCCCGGAGACTAGTATCTTAATCCAAAGCTTTTAAATGGTTTAGAATCTTATGGTTATTTATTATCGCCCTGTGACTAGGTTATATAGCAAGGGCTCAAGGATTAGGGATCGTGCTTGGGCCTACCATACGCTTGCTGCTCAAGATCCAAGGTAAGAAATTTGCACCCATGTGGTTATGTTTGGGACTAAGGTTTCTTGTATCTGGATATATGTGTTGTGTAACTATATTGTTATTATGTGAAATGTGAAAGTACGGCCTAAGGGAGCCGGGCCTGATGATTAGCGCATTGGATGCGGCTTGGCCACTGTGAACTGAGGTCATCTAAATAAACAACAGACTCGGCCTAAGCGAGCTAGAGTAAGTTAAGTAAACAGAGGGCTCGGCCTAAGGGCGCCAACCCTGAATATTTGTACTAATTGAAATGTATGTTTGAGAATATATGTTTGTCGTTGTGTAGCTTAATGCTTGTATTCTGTTGTATAATTGGATTGGTTGGATCAAGGTTGATTAAATGCTATTGTTGCTCTTTTATTGGGATTTTTGCCTATAATCTATTATCAGTTGAATCTAGTGAATTATATTTACTGTCTTTATACCGTTGCCTATTTGTGCATGTTGTTATAAGTTTTCTTGTCGAGCCTTGGCTCACGAGTGCTATGTGGTGCAGGTAAGGGTGTTGATAGCTGGACCAGCCATGAATTGGAGAGCTTCAGGGGCGGTGTGTACATATGCAGCCTGCTCGATCGCCATGGTCGGGGTAGCTTGGGAGGAACTAAGGTTAAACCCTATATTTGCCGCTTAGGATGACTAAATTGTATTTGTTTATCTTTTACCAATCTGTAAACTGATTTTGGGATCTCGTGTACAAACTTAATATTTTAATGAAAATTAAACATTTTGTTGACCAAATCTTTTACTACTTGACCTTGACTTAGTCTTTAATTACACATTTAAGATCAAATGACTTGCTTAGCAAGTTAAGCACTATTTTAAACACAGTGTAACGGTCTTGGTTATCTAGGGCGTTACATGGGCGATTTCCAGGCTTGTGGATTTCATCATGGGCCGAGCACCCTAGGGCTTCCATAATGGGTCGAGTGTCACGGGCCGCCAACTTCGATACTCGAATTGACGGAACGTGCGGCACTTGTTAGCGCTCTTAGCTAGCAAGTCAGCCTAGAATTCACACCTGCGGCAAGCAAACTCAATGGTTAGCCATGTTACAAGTCTCACCCAAGTAAGGGCAATTATGAAGCGGGAGCAAGCACGAGGCAAGCTATCCAGAGACAACATCCCACACAACAATCAGAGCATACAACACAGTCAAGTGGCATGCAATGGCCCAACGAAGGTAATAAACAAGCAACACATAGACCTTAAAGAAAGCATACACAAAGGGACATGGCAAAGCATCGTTTTATTCATATAAGGCCTTGATAGGGCAAGGGAGTACACAGCTTAAGCCCCTATCTGCTGGTGGCCATGGTGCTTCCTTAAGTCACCAGGTCACCCCCCCTAAGGAGCTTTCTAAGGAAATGAAGTCTTCCCAGGAACATATATGATTTTTGTCTGGGAGACATATGCATAATTACAAAAGTGTTATCCCCTACCCATGAGGTTACTTGGTGCAAGACTTGACTAATGATCAAGCACCAAGGCATGCTCATATCTACAAAATGCCCCCCTGGAGGTGTGTCATGACGCAACACGTCACACCGAGCACCCCTAGGGCTTCCTTTACCTTGACGATTTCCAGGCTTACAATTCTCATCATAGGCTGACCACCTCTAGGGTTTCTTTAGCATGTGCAATTTCCAGAACTACAATTCCCATTATAGTCCGACCACCCCTAGGGTTTCCTTATTGGTGTGATTTCTAGGCTTTTAGATACAGGCATAGGCGATTTCCATGGACAGAAATCTAGGCATAGGTGACTCCCAGGGTTACAAATCCAAGTCTAGATTGCATTTCCCATTCTTGAGCAATTTCCAGGGTTCCCAGGCCTAGGTGGTCGGCCCAACCCTTAGCATAGGCTGACCACCATATTCCCTGGGCGATTCTCAGGGATCCAAGATCTAGGGTGGTCAGCACAATCATAGGCCGACCACCTGGGACCCTAAATGTTTTTTTCCTTTGATTTCTTCACTTTTGCTCCTTAGTAATGAATGTTAGAGAATATATCTTAATACTCAATGGAAATATGGAAAAACCAAATACAACTCTATGCAAAAATACAATGGACAAGATAATATTGATTAAATAAAAATTACAACTCAATTGCTCAAAATACAAGTAAATAGAAATAAGATGTAGAGGAAGAAGATTACAAGCTCAATACTATAATAATACAAATAAATAAGAAGAACAAGAGGAATAAAGAATGAAAACACAAACAAACTCTCACACAACCAAAGTGTAGAGTAGTGGGGATCACCAACTTGAACAAGGTTCAAGACCTTTGTCCAAAAGCTTATTTCCCCCTATTCTCTAAGCACTAAGGGATCTCTCTAGGAAATATCTCTCTGGAATTATCAAGCATTTTTGTGTATTTTCTAGCCAAGTGCTTTGTGGATGAAAAATGGCGTGTCTTACAAGTGAGCATTAGGCTCCTTTTTATAGAGTTTGAGATACCCTTTGGATTTCAAATTCCACCAACCCCCATGGCTGTTACTAATGTTTAATTGGATTAATATGGAATTAAAATTGAGATTTGGGAGTTATTTGAGTTTTTAGAACCATTCAACACATTTGGAAAAAACTGAAAATTTGGCCTGAAATGCATCTGTGGCTGCGGCCAGGGACATCAGTGGCCGCGGCCACTGCTCTCTGTCCCCCAGGCCGCGGCCACAGCCCATTTTTAGCACTTGAAAATGTGTTGTTTTTCCAAACGGTTCCAAACCCTCCCAAATGATTTTGTAACTCCCAAAACACATTATTGGGGTTAAAATCATATCTCCAACAGCCATATTTCATAATGGCTTCATGAAATCCAATCTCAAATGTGTAACATATAATATACACATTATTGGGTAATATTTGGGAGTTACAAATTTGTAACTGATTTTGTAACTCCAAAATATGTCACATTTTGGGCACACACATTAGTCCAATTTTGTGACTCTCAATAATATGTTACAAGGTGTGACAAATCACATTTGTGTGACAAATCACATTTTGTCACATTATTTAATCTAATATTATATTATATGAAATAATATAACATTCCCCCACTAGATTAAATAATCACTTTTTGTAACACTTATTTAATCAATCAACATTATATTAAAATATAATATTCCCCCACTTGATTAAATAATCACTCTCTATAGAAACCTTTGCATTGGTGCATAAAGTAAAATGTCTTTCGACTTGAATTTTACCTTAGTGTAATTATCACAAAGTTTGTTGAAATTTTGGTTGCCGAAGCATTGAACCACTATCCCTTGATAACAAACCGGTGATAACACACACACCTTTGCTATGTTCACTTGAGACCTCAATGTCTCGCTTTTGCACCGTTAATGGCCATGTGCACATTCCATTCATAGACTTTTCTTGAGAATGACTCCCAATTCTCATGAGGGGCAGCACCACCCCTAGGTCTATATAGGTAGAACTCCTACAGTATTTTGTTACCCTAAAATACTTGTCTTTTCAAGACTGAGTTCTATTAAAAAACCTTTCGGTTTTAACCCTCATTTTGGTAACACACTAGTACTCATATCTCAGATGGGACAAAATTTGAGTACTACTAACTATTCACTTGATTGACTTGTTATTACCTATTGAACCTAATACTAGTTTGGTTACTAGTATTAAGATAGGTTACCATCAACCGTGAATCTCTTTAGGGAGTCGAAGTCCCACCCCTTGAGATGTAGAAATGATTCCATTTGAATCATTTCTTTTCTCATGTATGCATACTTAGACACTCTCATTATTTTTTCAAACTTTGTTGCTAGCCATAGTTTGATTAAAATAGTTACCCCTTTAAAATAGTGTTTTTGACCATAGTCAACACCCCCACTATTTTATAGTTTTATATCCAAGATAAATACTTTTCTTGAATATTAATTCTAGAAACCTATTTTGTTTCTAGAATTCTCATTTATGTTTTAAATTGATTCCTTCTTGAATCAAAATATTACAAAACAACAACTTTAGACACCAAGCATGTCTAGATTTGTTCATTCTATACACATATAGCCAATGTGATTTAGAATGTGGAATTCCAAATCACATATTTGATAGGATGACCAAATTAATCAATTGATCAACAACAAAATAAATTGATTAACTTTGGAGCATCACCCCCTCATTTCTCACATAATGATAATAAAATACCACTTTAAAATAGAAATCTCTTTATTTCTAATAAGTCATTTATCCTCCAAGATAAATCTAGACCTATGATTCTCAAAGTTCATCATGAGTCCTTAAGCTTCATGATAAACACTCAATAGATCAAGATAAAAAACCTCAATGTTTATCTTGATTCATTTACTTGCTAAAGCAAGGCACACTTATTTGAAAATAACTTTCACTTGGTTGCTTTCTTTTATACATTTCACAAAATTAAATGTGAACACAAATGTAATGTGAGAATTTATCAAATAATCACAAATTTTCATTTTTAGTTGTCTAAATAATCTCAAAATCACTTAAACAGCTTTTGTGTATTTCTTAAGAGTCTCTTTGAGATTCTTTTGAAAACATCTATTTGACATCCATTGATTTTCTCATCAAAATCAAAATGAAAATGTCAAATTTTTTTAAACACTTTAAATCAAAGAAAATAAACCCTCATTGATTTATTTAAACACTTTGATTTCTTATGTTTTGTTTAAAATTATCTCCTCATTGAGATTAATTTCAACATATCACCATCTTTAACCAAAATAAATAAAGTTCTCTTTTATTCACCATTGGTGTAAAGATTCAAAATTGTTTCTCCAATTTTGTAATGTCTCATCATTGAATATTTAAGAATTATTGTCACTAAATAATTCTCAAATATATTTTATTTGACCACACTCTAGACTATAAGTCTATTGAGTCAATATGTCATCCCACAATTTTTGAATCTACTTTGATTCATTTTTGTTGTAATGGCAAGACACAACCATTAAAAGATGTAACCCCCCTTAGTTTAATCTTTTCTTATCTCATAAAATGAGATGGTAAACACTTAAATGGGAAATTTCATTTCTCAAATAATTCATTTTATTTACCAAATGGTAACTCATCATATTGCAATAATATAGGATAAACATATTAACATCTCACAAATGTTTGCATGATTATAATTTCACATAGTTGTCAACATACATGACTAATATCATACTAATATGACTCTTTATTAATATGAGAACATGAATTACAAATATCATACACATATTTTCACATTTCTATTGATTCACAAAATCAATATATAGGCATGTCATATAAAACTCATATAGTTGTCATTCTAATAATTTCTCATTAACACAAAATAGGACAATTCTATGACATGGAAGCATATTACCCAATAATCTACTAGATTATTTACATATTAATCACATATCATAAAACTCAAGATGTTGAATTATCTTCTAATCTAACCACTATATTTGAAAAACAAATAGATTAGAAAACAATGAACCTCATTTATAAAATTTTCTTCTTCTCATATCTATCATTATATGAAAACTACTAGATCTTCTAAGAAAACCAAAGAAGAACATTACCTTATCTTACCATCTTTTCAATGTTGAATCCTCACAAGATCTCTATGGCTTCTCCTTCCATTGAAAATGATAATAAGCTTTTGATTGTTAGAGAATATATCTTAATATTCAATGGAAATATGGAAAAACCAAATACAACTCTATGCAAAAATACAATGGACAATATAATATTGATTAAATAAACATTACAACTCAATTGCTCAAAATACAAGTAAATAGAAATAAGATGTAGAGGAAGAAGATTACAAGCTCAATACTATAATAATACAAATAAATAAGAATAACAAGAGGAACAAAGAATGAAAACACAACCAAAGTGTAGAGTAGTGGGGATCACCAACTTGAACAAGGTTCAAGACCTTTGTCCAAAAGCTTATTTCCCCCTATTATCTAAGCACTAAGGGATCTCTCTAGGAAATAGCTCTATGGAATTATCAAGCATTTTGGTGTATTTTCCAGCCAAGTGCTTTGTGGATGAAAAATTGTGTGTCTTACAAGTGAGCATTAGGCTCCTATTTATAGAGTTTGAGATACCATTTGGATTTCAAATTCCACCAACCCCCATGGCTGTTACCAATGTTTAATTGGATTAATATGGAATTAAGATTGAGATTTAGGAGTTATTTGAGTTTTTAGAACCGTTCAACACATTTGGAAAAAACTGAAAATTTGGCCTGAAATGCACCTATGGCCGCGGCCACTGCTCTCTGTCCCCCAGGCCGCGGCCACCATCATTCAGTGGCCGCGGCCACAGCCCATTTTTAGCACTTGAAAATGTGCTGTTTTTCCAAATGGTTCCAAACCCTCCCAAATGATTTTGTAACTCCCAAAACACATTATTGGGGTTAAAATCATATCTCCAACAACCATATTTCATAATGGCTTTATGAAATCCAATCTCAAATGTGTAACATATAATATACACATTATTGGGTAATATTTAGGAGTTACAAATTTGTAACTGATTTTGTAACTCCAAAATATGTCACATTTTGGGCACACACATTAGTCCAATTTTGTGACTCTCAATAATATGTTACAAGGTGTGACAAATCACATTTGTGTGACAAATCACATTTTGTCACATTATTTAATCTAATATTATATTATATAAAATAATATAACAATGAATATGCCCCCAGCTACTGGCCTGTTTGGTTCGTGGTAGGGAGCTTCATTACGTCAATATACTAACTTTACTTTTTGCCCTTTCTTTGTTGCAGATGTCCACTCATCTTCGTCTGACAAGTCTTTGCTCGAGCGCACTCCCCAAGAGCTATTGGAAAGGGTGAAAATGACTCTCCCCCGTTCCGCTCTATATTTATTCAGTGACGAAGATTTCTTGAAAAGGTATAGCCTAATGCCGAGTGTAAAACAGACAACTCGGCAACCTTCCAAAGATAATCCTCACATTGCTAGGCACATCACTCAAGGCTCTTCGCCTGGCTCTTCTCAGATCTCTTTTTAGCATAGTACTCCCCGTGGCTCTCAAGGCATATCTTAGCGAAGTCATTCTTCTCAGCAGAGCCTGTCTGGTCAGCGAGATTCAAGTTTTGAATACCAATTCGTAGGACAACAAAAATTTTAAAATATTTCAATACAAACATATACCAACCGATAGGAAAAAAAATTAAACACTAAAAATATCCAATAAAAAAACATATCACTAGATACTAAACAAGTATACAGATAATTAAATAAAATGTAATGGAATAAATAGAATTTTTATCCTTGAATTATTACTATTTTCAAATTGTGTCTTCCAAATTTTATGCGTTGTTAAAAATTCTCCTAAAACTATTACCATTAGTAAATTGTGCTTTCTGTCCAAATTTTGGGGGGCATATTTTGGTAGTTGTAATAGTTTGGGGGCACAACTCTACAATGATGATACTTCAGGGTATGTGAAAAAATTTCGTGTCAATTCTTCAGTATGTCGTGTCACATTTTTTGAGAAAAACAACATAATTTAATAGTAGTAATAGTTCAAGAGAAATTTTTAACCACGCAAAAAATTCGGATGACACAATTTTAATATAGTAATATTTATTCAATGTAATGATACTAATTTATGGCAAACAAACACGGTAGGATACTAATAAATAGATCATCATTTGTGGGATACAAATCAGTAAAATTCATTCCAATTCAAATGTGGCATTTCTTTTTTTTTTTTTTTTGAAAATTATAAGCTTTATTAATAAACTTCATTCAACAATACATCCATAATAGAGGCTGGGATCTCCCCAACCTTAAATGTACGATCAGCAGGGGAACAAAATGCTCTAGCTAAAGCATGAGCAACCTTATTCGCGGACCGCTTAACAAAAACAATAGAAATATCACTACGCATTTGCCACATGGTTTTACATTCAAGTACAATATCTCCAAAATAAGATGCCATAGGAGAGCTACATCGGAGAGCTTGAACTACCAAGAGGCAATCTGTTTCAATTGTAACATTTGACCAATTTTTCCTTTTGATCCAACTTAACGCCTCCCTTATACATAAATACTTTTTTTGTTATGATTTATATTTAAATATCTGACTGAATGTAGTAGGAAGTCTTTTTATCATATTGTTTGGTGTTATCTTGTTTTATACAGGTAAATAATTTATGATTTAAATTTTTTTTATGTGACGATATTTATTATAGTCATGCGAATCTCTAATAAGTTTTCATAAAAATTTAGATAATTTATTATGTCAAAAATATGATTCAAATAAAAAGTCTCCATAGTATCATAATTTTGAACCTTTGACACAATAAATTATGGAGATCTTCTAATAACCTACCAGAGATTCATATGATTATAATAAATACCATTCTATAAAAAAAATTGGATCATAAATTATCTACTTGCCAAATCACGGTAGTGTTGTACCAGTTGAGTAAAAAAGTTTACTCTACTAAGGCTCCCTATAAATATAGGATATATATATTATGTATCACATACAATATCAATATGAAAATAATAAAGCAAATAGTATCTAACGATTACACCAATTATACCAAACTGTAGCTTAACAAAACCATACTATACCAATCTAAAAAACAATAAACCAAATAGCAGTATCTAAATTATTAACAAAACCTAAATATTGGAAGACGTTCAGTCCGACATCAAAAGGGAAAAATATTTAAAGCCCATTAAGCGTATCAAACCGATAATCAATATGACAATGAAAACAATCCAAAAGAAAATCAAATCATCAAAAATAAGCATACCAAAGAATAAAAATTAAAAAAAAAAAAAACTATACATTCAATCAGTTTGTACATATAGCATAGGAGCCACTTTAATGGAACCGTGTGGAGTATTATAAGTGCCGATGCCATTAAATTGAATGATCTTTATGATAATATCTATATTTCTTCATTGAAATGGTTGAATCTCTACCTAAAATCACAGCATAACCCTAAATAATTGGGTCATCCTAAATAATTGGCTCATCTATACTTTTTTTTTTTTTTGAGTTAAGAATGTTGAGATAAACTTTTTAACGAATGTATTTGTTTAGAGTAATGATACGTGCACTCAAAATATGTACCCAAACAATATATACAGTGAAATGTCACTGCTTTTTAAAACAGTGGGTTCAATTTTAATAAACTGTAACATTATTGTGTGTAATATTTGAATGTATATTTTAGGTGCACATATCATTACTCTCTTTTTAAATTAACTAATTTTATTTATTTTACATTTTGAGGACAATAGATTTGTTTTAAAAATATAATTTTTGTATTTAATACCAAATAAATAGCTAACAGCTTCGAGTTCGGTTGAACAAAAAAAAATTGAAGCATTGTATAAGTGTTTTCTTTTTTCTTCACATAAAGCCAGTCAAATCTTAAGGGAAAAAATCTCAACTCCTCTCTAAGGAATATATACACAATGTCAGAATTCATTGTTTATTATCATCTCAAGTTATATAAAAGGAAAGAATCCCACTTCCCTTTTGCAAACTATCTGTCTATATAAAAGGAAAAAATCCCACACTGATAAAAGAATCAACCAAGCTCCAGGAGGTAAACAACACATCATCACACTCTAATTACAGAATACAGATACAAGCTAAAGTGACTTAAACAAAACCACTCTCAAAATACTGCTCTACAAAGATGATGTCTCACCTCAATGAGGGAAAAGTTTAGGATCATGCCGGGAGATAATCCTTCCGCGTTCTGGAACATGCTGCGATATGAGCCGTGCAGTGTCTTTCCACCAAGAAACTTCTAATTCCTTCTCATTTAGTTTGTGATTAGCACATTCTAAAGCTTCTTCAAGCTCCTTTATCCTTTCTTCTTGTCTCATTTCCAGAAGTTCATACAACTTTCTCTCCAATTCAATAGGACGAACTCCACTTTCCAGTTCCTCAGTACATAACCCTTGAGGGTCAATTACCTCCCCATAACTCGGGCTCTGGCTTACTGAAGAAGCAGTGTCCATAACATGCTGAAAATGCAACCCAGATCACAAGTAACTATTATAATAAAAAGAAGAAAAAGGTACAAGTGACCAACAATGAAAATGCACGTGTATCAACAAATCACAACAGCATTAACAATAGACTAGATTCGAGAGTCCTTTTCCAGCATACAGGTCAGTTAACTATTCTTTATTCAATCATTTTTTTTAACTAGTCTCACTAAACCTACAATATTCAAACCTCAGCCATTGTGGGAGAACAGCAGGCTACCAATAAAGCTACGCCTCTTGGGTCTTCATTCAGTCATTATGAGAATCACTTTAATATTTATATAACAACACTAACGTATTAAAATTTACTCTTGACTAATTTCTTCATAGCAAAATGCAAACTATTATTAGTAAAGCGTGTATCTTTACCTTTGAACATTGGTGCTGAGCCTGTTCTGTATCCAAGCTGAGCTGCAAACGTTCAAACTCAGCTGCAAGTTCTGCCTCAAGTTCATCCATTTCTCCTAAACGCTGTTCGTGCATAATATGTTTAGTGGAATCATCACATTTCAAGATGGTTTCCGACTCTGGTACCACATATGACGTTGTCCCAGTAAAATTCGCATGAGGTGAAAGCTGGGTGTTGAAGTTGGAACTCTCTCTGAAATTGTTGGCAGAGTAAGCAAAATTATCAGTTAGCTTACCGTTTGAATTATTCTTTTGCAATTCATCTCTAATATCATGAAGAAGCATCTCCATTTGTTTCCGCACTTCCACCATCTTAGTCATTTCATTTTTACTTTCACCAATTAGATACAATAAACCACAAGCAATCCCCAAGTTGAAAGAGGCGTCTCGTCTACATCGTCCTGAATAAAATACCATCAGCAGTTAAACCAATACATCTCGCTTCATTAATTATTCCACCAAACTAAACATCAAACTCAGCAACATCACCTGAATCTTCGCTCTCTGGAGCCGAAACAGGCAATTCGCCACCATTCTGAACATTCATCGAACTCATGGCGGGCACGCACTCGGCGCCAAGTTCACTCACCCGTTCCCCTCTTTTCCCGGTCCCAAACAATAGCTTCCTCTCCCTGGCCGGCCTCAGCGCCGACAAACACCGAGCAATGATCCGCCGCGGCGAGGAGCAATGATTGTACTTGTCGGAGGACCGATGTCTCCGGAGATTCCCATCGCCGTTCATTAGGAAAGACAGTAGGGGTTTGTAACGTTCGCACTCGTCGTCGTCGTCGTCGTCGTTGTTGAGGAGAACGTCGGCGATTCGAAGACGGGGGTTTCGGTTCTGGGTTTGGTTTTGGGGATTGAGAAGTGGAGTGGGGTTTGGGGAATTAGAGAAGTCGATGTTGGCATTGATGTCCATCTTTAATGCGATCATGAAGTAAGAGGAATGGGAAAGCAGAGCTTTTAAATGCAGAAGGAAAAGGAGGGAAAGTTTTGAACTGTTAGATTAGACGTCTTTTCGTTTTCAGATGGGTTTTCTTTTTTATTTATTTAATATAAACCATTATTTTTATTTGATAGAATACCAAATATCAATTTTGTCCGTACGGTTTGGATTTTGTTTAAAAGGAATTCTTTTTTAAAATTTATTTCATGAAATACCAAATAATATATCTCTTCTATATAAAAAAAAAATGTATAAATAAGAAAATTCTTAATTTTGACATTTTGTTTTGTTCACTTTAAGAGAATATTTAAAATATTTAATTGAATATATCTTTAAAATTAATTAAAAATACATATTTATTAATTATATTAATTTAAATTGTATAATAATATTTAATATAATACTACATATATATAATAATTATTTTAATATAAATTCAAATTATATGTTGTAAAATATTATCTATATTTATATATAAAAGAAAAGTTTAGGAAAATGAGGTGGCAACTTATATGAGTTTTCTTCACTATTCTTTGTTTTTTTTTTTAAATTTTTTACATTTATTTAGTTTTTTAATTTTTGTATTTAATGATAATCTATACATAATCAATGCATATGGAACTCATAAGTTGTTACTTTTTTTCATCCCCAAGATAGATTAATGATAATATTATGTAAGAATATGAAACGATGATCATACTTTAAATGCAAATAGACTACTAAACTATATAACATTAATTTTTTTTTACGCTTATAGATTACTTTTTAACATATATTAATAATAACAATTATATGTGTAATTAGGTGCTATGCGTATGTATAAGTGATTTACCGTTACTTTTTTTTCATCCTCAATGTGATTAATGATAATATTATCTAAGAATATGAAATGATGATCATACTTTAAATGCAAATAGATTATTAAGACTATCAAACATCAATTTTTTTTTTTTACGTTTATAGATTATTCTAAAACTTTTAAACATATATTAATAATAACAATTAACATATTAATTACCATTGGCCTATATACATTTCAATTATTAATAACAACTTAATAATGTAATATAACTCAAAATGAATATAGATGCATATTATTATGGTAGCATAATTATAATAATAGGAAACAAACCTCTTTGAATTATCTTCACCTATATCACATCAATCATTAAGGGAAAAAGAAAAAACAAATCATCATGACAAGAGAAGAAGAAGTGAATAAATCAAGTCAAACAAGGAAGTGAAGACATCTACGAACAAGAAAACATTTGTCGATGAATATCTCAAAACATCAGTTGAAGCTACTCATGCCTTTGACTTTCTTGGAGAATGATTTTGCATGGAGTCATGCTTATTCTTATTCTTATTTTTTTATGTTTTGGAGAAATATGTATTTATTAATTACATTACATACATGACAATCATGTATAAATGTATATACTTATACAATATTTGATGTTTCATCTTTTGTTGTACTATTTAGTTTCAGATTTTTTTTTTGTATTTGCAAGAAAAATAGGCTGAAAATGACTCTCCATTTTGATCCATTAATTTTTCTTTGGACTTAATGGGCATGCATGTATATGTATGTTTAAATTTTTTTTTGCCAAAACAGAATATTATTTAATTAAAGTTTTTCTTTCCTTGACCGATCACATCAAATTAAGGATTTTATTTAATTGGATAACACTACACCATTTTATTTCTTCTATGTTTTGATAAAAAAAAATTACTTCTGCAATAGAGAATGCATTTCATACAACTTTTATCATGATTGTATTGTTCAAGTATAAAGAAAATAACTACATAACTAAGTCCTTTGGTATATTGGTTTGCTTAGATTTTCTTTTAATTGTAGATTTGTGCATATGAATTTGAGTAGATGAAGAGATAGTAAAACTAAGTTAATTGGAGTCCGGACTCAAGAAGCTTGGTTGGGAACACCAATGTCCTCCCTTTTATATTATTCTTTATCTTATTTTTCTTAATTATTTAATTGTAACTTTCATTTTTAAGTAAAAATTATGAATGTTATTATTAATTATTGTTGACATTGTTTTTCGTCAACTTAAGAAATAAGAGCAATTAAGCAAAAATATATAAGAGGAAGTAAATAAAAGAATGTAAACAAGATCTTTTACGTAGTTCAGCAGTTAAAATCTGCCTAGTCCACGAGTCTATATTATTAGTTCTTTGGAGTTTTCTGAAAACTTTCAAGAAGCAATTCCCCAGAGTTTTTTCTCCAAATCTTAATATTTTGGTCCCTTACAAATGAATTATTCCTCTCTATTTTTAGAGAGGTTTTCATAATTGCTTCTCACATATTTCCAAAAAAGATATTCGGTAAATCAAATAATTTAATGCCAATAAATGCATTAGTTACTACGTACGCGGTAATATCCCATAAAATGTGGGATTGAATAACTAACTACATCAGATCCCTTTAACATAGGAAATTTATAACAATAAATACGTTTACACACAGCCGACAAGCTTAGACACCAGATCCATGTGCCTTCGAGACCGTTTGTCTATTACGAGCTCATCATTTCACTTCGTCTATGCTCCCAACAAGTAACCATTGACGAAGTCGTCACCTTTGAGCTTACCCCTCTCGAGCTCGATCCATCTTGTCTGAGGGCAATAGATGCATCAAGAAACTTATACAAGTGTTGAACCCTTGCTATTGTGAGTTGCGAGTTCACCTTATAAGCTCGGAGCACCTTCAAGGCTACATACTTCTCGAGCTCACGAGGTCTCTGACTGGTGGATCACATAATGACCGTGCGTATTTCGAGCTTACACCTTACGAGCCTGAATTTCGATATCAAGATTTCCATTCTCGAAATCTGGGTGTAACATTTTGCCCCCTCAAAAGTATCAGTTTGAATCCCATGAGAAGGAAACTTTTGAACTGCCCCTCTCAGAAACTGAGCCACCTAATATACTCAAGTGTGGACACACGTCAATCACGGGTTGCTTAATCAGAGCACTCAAGTACTTTTGTACCATGCCCACGTCTATTCGTCTGCCACCTTTATGCCGCCATCGCCACGTCTGTACCCGTTCGTTCGATCAGATACTGAATTCAGCCAATGGTCTAGATCAGTTCGATGTTTGACATTATTTGGGGCCTATAAATATGCCCATATCATCTTCTTCCCCTCACTTTCACATTTTGGACTTTTAGAGAAAAGAGAAGAAATAACGTGTAATGCCCCCAAAAATCCCTAATGCGGTTTAATTGTTGGATTAGTAGGTCGGGAGGGCCATAATTATTTTATTATGCCATTAAACTATTATATGCATGTTTATGTGAATTATATTATAATATGATGTTAAATGCATGCATGTGGGTCCACATTTCATCACAGGAGTATTTTGGTAATTTGGCTAGTTGAGGGCGTAATTGTATATTTGTATACATGTCGGTGATCTATTGTTGAGGCCACATTATAATGTGGATTTGTTCGAGCTATTCGGTATGAGATGATCTTGAGTGCAAATTAGTGGTTTAGTCATAACGGGATTAAGTTCGGGGCTCGGGGTGAGTCTCGGGATGATTTTAATGATTAGAGCGTTGTCATGAATTAAAGGGTAACAGGATATGAGTTATTGGTATTTGAGAATTTTGAGAATAACAGGAATTGGAGGATGTTAATTATGATTAACGAAAAAAGGTGAAAAATGTCAGATTTACCCTTGGGAGTTTTTAGAAACCTTTATTTGACCTAGGGGAAAAAAGGTATTTTCACCATACTATATGTTTAAAGCCATTGAAGGCTATAGAAGGTAGATAAAACAGAGCATAAAACATTCCTCCTGTACCTCATTTTCTCTCTTTTTTCTTTTGGATTTTTGGAGCTTTTCTTGAGGATTCAAGCTAGGGAAGTGGATCTTGAGGAATTAGGATTGTGTTCCACCATTGAAGAGGATCCTAATCTGAGTTTGAGGTAAGTTTCTAGCCATTGGAACTCTAGCTTTGCTCTGTTTTTTGTTTAGTTTTCAACTTGGTTTTCTAAATTGGTTAAGGGGTTTTGATGGGAGTTTTTGGCTAGGGTTACTTGGATTGTGATGCCTAGGACATGTGTAGATGGTTTTTGGGTTCATTTGGGACGAAAAATGAGGTTTGGAAGCTTTTGGTTCAGGTTGGAAATGGAGGAGTTGAAGGGGAAAGTTTTAGGGCCATTTCTGGCTGGGTGTAGCGCTATAGCGCCCACAAGGGGGCGCTACAACGCTACTCTATGAAGCTTTGGGTCTGACTTGAGAGTTGGGGCGCTAGTGGGGCAAAGCGCTACGCTGCTCCTTCAGATTTTGGTTTTAGGCATTTTTAAGGGTTTTTGGCTCGGGGTTTCAATCCTTAAGGCTCGGGATCGAATCTACTCACCGTTTGGGTACAATTCGGGGTCCCGGGAGTGAGGTTTAGGTCAAGACCCTATTATTGTTGATTTTCATTAATGGAGGTTATAATTGGTTATGGCTAGGTAATCGCTAAGAAATCAAAAGGTCGATCGTTCTCAAAGGTCGTTCTTTTACTGTTTCTCGCTCGAACCAGAGGCAAGAAAACTACACCCCATATGTGACATGCATGGTTATTATTGAGGCATGTTGAGTGTTTAAATGTGGACATGGATTGCATATCAAATGCTTAAAAAATCTTTCTTACCTGTGAATGGCACTGACTTACTAGTCAGAATTGGCAATGGTGCCAAAACTAGCTGTGAAGTTGTGACTTACTAGTCAAGTTCGATAGTAGTTTTGAGCACTGGTCGTATGTTACTGACCTAAGAGTCAAGAGCAGCATAAGCGTCATGAACGCAGAGCCGATGAAAGATTAGATCTAATCGACATCTGCATTGAATGACTCATCACGAGCATTAATGTTGGACCGACCCTGTAACGCCCTACTGCCTTAGAGCCGTTACTGAGTGAGTTTAAAATGTGCAATTAACTCACTAAACGAGGTTTTAAGACAAAAGTGTAGTTAAATCATAATAAGAGTCATAAACTTGAGAACAAATCTTTCATTGAAAATTTCTAAGACATTTAACATTTGGGATCCCAAAAACATTGTTTAGAAGTATTTACAACTCAAAATATAATTAGAGTCGACTAAACGACAAAATTCAGGTTTTGTACAAACATCTCCCAAAAACACCCCTGGTCGTGGCAGCCAAACAGACTGGACATGTACGCGCTGCTTGTCCCGCTCGCCATACTCAAGGTTGATCGAACCTTCCTTTGGCTTTACCTGCACCATAGAGCACCCGTGAGCCGAAGCCCAGCAAGAAAACCCTAAAAAACAGATGATAAACGCATATCAAACACTTAATATAAAATCAAGCCAACACCAGATCATACAAGTACGTCCATGCCGTCCCAGGTGCTTTACCAGGCCCTGGGTTCGCGGTCTACACCGTAAGCATATCCCAGGTATCCCTTAGGGTCTCACCGTGGCAACTCGCACTCCGCGTGCTAAACGCTGCACCCGGCCCCTTGCCGTTCTCGGCCTTCGTCGTTCCCGGCCCTTTGTCGTTCCATCATTTACATACACACATGATAAAGCTAACCAGAAATCTAAACACATATAAATTCAATCAAAGGGCCATACCCCGTAACACAGTCATATAGGGCCGAGCCCTGCAACACAAGCTCTATGAGAACAGTAGCTTTCTTACCTGTGTCCCGAGCTTTCTAGCCACCGATGTCCCGAGCACAGTTCCCTAGTCCGAGCCTCGCCGAAACCCTAGTCACAATGCATTAACAATATTCATCCATCAAGTTCTAATCCATTAAATAGCTTTGAGTCATAATTCTAGTCTCCGAAACCTTGAATTCTATCAATCTGGGTGATAAAATCCATCCCGAGCCTAAAACTCCTCTAGAACCCAAAAATACATTAAGCGTCGCAGCCTTAGGGTCTCATGCCGCGGCCCCCAGCTCAACCCGAGGCCTTGCCTCAAAATTGCTCACACACGCCGCGGCCCTTCCTGAAGGGTGCCGCGGCGCGCCTTCATTTCCAGGGGCCCCAAGTTCTATGGGGCCGCGGTTCAACAAGAACAGCGCCGCGGCCCGACCCCTCGAGCCCAGAAAAACTCACTATTTTCACCTAAAATACCAGTCCAATTATCCCCAGAATCAAGCCAACATTCCAAACTAGTTATCACAAAGATTATACTATTAATTCAACAGCAAAACCCAACAGAAACTCAAGCCAAAACCCTTATAAAAATCAAAGTTAAATCTTCATCCCTCCAACATGCAAAACTCTAATATTCCACCTAAAACCAACTACAAATTAAAACAACTCAACATATTAAAAAGCTTACCTTGATGAGTTATGTTTCTGTGTTGATCCTCTAGGTTCCAAGCTTTAATTCCTTAAGACTACCAGCCCAATTCCTTAGCTTCTAGTTAGTTTCACCAAGATTTCCTTTGATATGCCTTAGAGAGAAATGGTGAGAGAGAAGAGAAGACAACTTCAAGAGAGAGGGAAAGAAAGAGTCGGTTTCTGAGTTTCTAAAGACTTCCTATGCTTTGTTTTATTTAACTTAAGCTTTAAGGTTACCTCAAGGCTCGGGGTACCAAAAACATCCCCGAGGGAAAAATGGTAAATTTCCCCAATATTCCCTCTATTATCCCCAAAATTTGAAAACGATGACATGGCAATAGAAGTGACAAATGGCCAGGAATGGCTGGGTAATCTGGCTTAGGAGTGATCCGGTAGACCGGTGAAGATTTTTGACTGACCAGTCAAGTGCCATGACCGACCAGTCAAGTGCTTGACCGACCAGTCATGTGCTTGTCCGACCAGTCAGGTGATTGTCCGACCAGTCAAGTGTTTGGCCGACCAGACATGTGTTTGGCCGACCAGTCACTTGTCTTGACCGACCAGTGAGGGTTTGGCCGACCGGAGAAGTGTTTTGGCCCTCCAGTTTTCCTTCTAGGTGCGATGTGGACCGACTAAACAGATCATTGCTACGCAAGAGATCCCAGTAACGGCTTCAGCTAGAATCGGTCATACCTGCGCGGGAATCTCTCATATTATCCCAAAGAATCGCACATTATTGTATTTTAGATGTTATTATTAATTAAAATATTGAAAGAATAACAGAAAGATCCCGATTATGAGGGACTGCATTTGTACGATCCTGGGCTTATAAATACAAAGCTCATGGCATCAGAAAAATGATTCAGATTTTAATTTTCCTAAGAGAGTTGTTATCCCCAAAAATTGGAGTTCGATGACGTGGCAATCAAAAGTGACAAGTGGCAATGCATGGTCTGTAAAAGGCACATTAATATTCAATAAATGTGTTGGCTCTTCGGAGTTGTGAAAAAGTGATCTGACCGACTGATAGAATTTTTGTCCGACCGGTGAAGATTTTTGACTGACCAGTCAAGTGTCATGCTAGACCAGAGAAGTGTCATGACCGACCAGTCAGGTGCTTGTCCGCCCAGTCAGGTGCTTCTCCGACCAGTCAGGTGCTTGTCCGCCCAATTATGTGCTTGTCCGACCAGCCAAGTGTTTGGCCGACCAAATATGTGTTGGCCGACCAGTCAAGTGTTTGGCCAACTAGAGGAGTGCTTTGGCCCTTCAGTTTTCCTCCTGGGTGTGATGTGGACCGACTAAATGGAGAAGGGCTACGCAAAAGATCCCAGAAACGACATCAACAAGAATCGGTCATACCTGCGCGGGAATATCTCAGATATCCAGGAATAATAGCCATATTGTTGTAATATTAGATTTATTTATATTTTATTAATTAAAGTCTGTTGGAAGAACCAAAGACCCGGTAAAAGGGAGATATTTATGTACGATCCATGAGCCTATAAATAAAGGGCTCGTGGAATCATTTAGGGGGATCTGATCTCTTTAGACTGAAAAAACTCTCTCGTTTTGAGATTTTGGGAACTGTACTTGAGGTATTCTTGGGGCATTTTCTAAGAAAGGTTAGAGAGAGAAACTAAGTATTTTTCTACTTACACTTAAGAAACTCAGTTGGCTCAAGTTCATCTGATCTTAAGTGTAGGATGTACATCACAACTACAAGTAGATTAGGCTATTACCTACAAATTGGGGCTGAACCACTATAAAACTATCGGTGTCGTTTTTTCTCTTAAAGATTTACTGTAGTTTTGACGTCTACTCGTCGTTGGCCAAAATCGTGGTCAACAAGAGTATTTGTATCTTGAGAGAAATATTGTATTCTTTTCATCTGCACTGAAGAAACTCAGTTGACTCAGGTTCATCTGATCTTGAGTGTAGATTCATAATCATAACTCTAAGTGGACTAGGCTATTACCAACACATTGGGGCTGAACCGCTATAAAAATTGTCTGTGCCGTATTTTTCTCTTGAAGGTTTATTGTTGTTTTGACGTCTACACGTCGTTGGCCAAAAACGCGATCAACATTTTGGTGCTTTCATTGAGAGCCTGAAGAGAAGAAACACACGACTATCATATCGAAATGGTGCCCAAAATACCAATGTGGCATCCAAAAAGTCAGGCACGTCAAAAGAGCCTGCTAGATCAGAAGATCCTGGACCGCAGAACCCAGAGACTGAGCCCATGGTGTTTCTCGAGGAGACCACCCCAGAAGTTGAACTACTCCAGGAAGCAATAGGCGTTGTCCAAGAGGAGATGATGCAATTCAATGCTCGGTAGGAGTCTTTCGCTGAAGAGATGGCCAAGCAGAGAGCTGTGTTAGAGCAGCAAAGGCGCGATATGGAGGCCAGAAGCGAAGAGCTCAGACAGCGACAAGAGGAAGTTAACCGGAGACATCATGAAGCAGCACTTGCTCTAGAAGCGGCTACCCAATTGGCCAAAGCCAATGCTCAAGCCGCGGCACGAGTAGCCTCCCAGGGAGCAAGAAATAATAATGCTGATCGGAGGACCACTGACAGAGCCAATTCTCGTGGACCGGACAAAAGCAGGAGTAACCCCCCCGATCGAGAAGATGATGGGGTCCGCTCTAGAACTGCATCAACACAGAGGGAGAACTCTAGAACTCCCTCCAAGAGCCAACGATCAGAAACTTCGAGATCAGGAAGTCACCGATCGGGCAGTAAAAGGACTCCACCCAGGCAGGATCAGAGCAGGACTCCTCGAGATAAGAGGACTTCACAATTCAAAGATGGGCATGGTCGTGATGAGGCTGATAGTCATCACACCGACCAGTCAAAGGAAAAGGAGGGCAATGACCAACAAGGAGGAAAAGACTGCCCAGGACGTATCGAAAAGCCTCCACTGCACCTCGGCCAGCAGCGTAGTAGGAGAGAGCAAGTCCCGCGTAGTAAGCCTGATAACTCTACAAAATAAAGTTATTTTACCTCTTTTTATGTGCTAATTGTTGCGCAATTCTTGAGTTTTTAAATAATTTATTAAGTTTTTAAGTAATTTTGAATTTATTAGGTTTATTTTAATTTTTTAGATTTTTGTGTGTTTTTATAGTTATTTTGTTGTAAAATATTGTAGTTAATTATTTGAATTATTCTTGTTTAGTTTGAGGTAAAAAATGTTGTATCATTGAAATTAAATATTAAATATAAATTAAGTTATAATTAATATTTTCAAAGAATTAAATTGATTTATTTTATAGTTGAAAATATTTTATTATGATTTATTTTATGTTTATTTTATAGGGAATTTATTGTATTTTTGGGCTTTGAAAAGAAAAGAAAAGATATAAAGCTGAAAAAAAAGAAAGAAAATGACATTTTTCAAAAGCCATAAGCCTCCTGAGCCCTGCCACCTTCCAGGCTCAGTACCTGATGCACCACGTTCAGCATCTCATGGGCACTTGATGCATGCAGCCACCAATTCTAGCTGCTCCCAGCCTTCTCCCAACGCCACCTAGTCTTCAGCAAATGCCACCTGCCAGCTTCAACATCAACCAGCCCCCATGAGCCTCCTGCTCCAAGTGCCAATCCTAGCAACTGCCTCCAACTGCCTCCAACGCCCAGCAGCCCAGGCCCAATCCCAGCCACCTGCCTCCAGCCATGCAGCAGCCACAAGCAGCCTCTTTTGTGTTTTTTTTTTAGCCCAACAAAAGCACTATGTACTATTGTCCCCTTTGCCAAAAATACCACATTTTTACCCCACTTTCTACACATTTTACCCCAAAACATCATTATTACACCCTATAATTTACCCCTATTTGCCATATTATAATTAATTATATTAATTTAATCAATTTAATTATTTTAAATTGATTATTTTAATGCCTATTTTTTGGCTATAAATAAGGGATTTGGGGTGTCAATTTTGAGAAGGAGAGGTTACTATACCATAATTTATACACATTCAAAACCTCTCAATTCTCTTCATCTTTTTCTTCTTTTTAGTTACTTTCTATGTATTTTTAGAGGAAAAATTTGGGGGTTTCTCCTCCAAATTTTCCTATTTATGTTTGTAATTTTTAGTTTGTATTTGCTATTCTAGTTATGTGTTTCTAATCTTTTTAAGATTATTAAGGTGATGATGAAACAATTTGTAACTAGATAGTGTTTATTTTGTATGTTGATTTCCCATTTTGTGCAACAAAGTTTATAGAATTTTCTTATTCAAATATCTTCTTTCATCTTAAATATCATGTATTTTGGATTGTTAGCACATATTTACACTTTGTTCTTCATTAGTGCAAAAACATAATATTCTTTGTGTAAGATGTGTCATTAAATTGTACACATCCATGCTTAGAACAAAAATATTATGTTTTGCCTTATAAATAATGTTCATTGATTTATTTGTTATTTCATTAGATTGATTTACACTAAATGCTTTAAAATTATAATTTTGAAAAGTGAAGAAAAATCTTATCTTTTTAGAAGTAATTTGTGCTTAAAATTATACATCTATTTGGAAAATGATAGTTTGATTTATTTTAACTATCACTAAAAGTGGGGAATCAATGTACTTATAAATATTATTGAACTTATATTTTGTGGATTCTAATCCTTAATAATCTTATTTTACTATCTTGATTTCTACTTTTAATTTAGTTATATATATATTGTCTTTAATTTCTTTATTATTATCTTTTATTTTATTTTTCTTATACAAAAATCTCATCAATCTTTGGAACTAGGTTATAATTTATTAATTTTGGTTTAAAATAGTTTTCTTTTCGATTTTAGACAACTCCTTTGGGTTCGATCTCGTGCTTACACGAACAATATTCTATAAATACGATTCGTGCGCTTGCGAGTATAAATTTTTAAAACATACCCGTTTTGGGTCCATCAAAGCCCTCTGGAAAATCGAAGAGTACGGTGTTCGATCGGGCAGGAGAGCATGCTTCTCGGAAGGATCTAAGGGATCTTATCACCAACAAGAGGAGGACCGTCCCGGTCGAAGGGCAAAATCTGAACCGCCCTGCCAGTCAAGTAGAAATACTTGACGACAGTGCACCAGATGGTAATGCCCGACCAGGCGATCAAGACCCTGGAACTTCGTCAGTTGCACTATCCATCCAAGCCCAGCTTGACGTGCTAACAAATACAGTGCAAGGTTTGTCAAAACGACCTTCCGGGATAGATGCGATAGACCACCGGAGTGGCAGCCCATTTTGTGCCCGGATTAGAGCAGCCCAGCCTCTGGCAAAATATAAAGCACCGGTTCTGCCAGTATATATAGAAAAGGCAGATCCCATCAGACATGTTGGGAAGTTTGAGGACCAGATGGAATTTCTCGGAGTAAGTGACGATTATCGGTGTAGAGTTTTCCCGACTACTTTGTCAGATACCACCCAGGAATGGTATTGGAAGTTTAAGCCGAACTCCATAACCTCTTGGGAGGCATTCAGGAAGGAGTTTTGTAGACAATTCAACACTGCCCGAACTCCACCAGTTTATGCCAACCACTTGGCAGATATCAAACAAGGAAAAGATGAGTCTTTAAAGAATTATATACAGAGATTCATGAGAGAAGCCAATAGAGTAACTGCTATAGGAGACGAGGGGAAGATGGTTGCCATATCCGCTGGGATAACTTATCGGAGCCCTTTGTGAGATAGCATACATAGAGATCCAATTTCAACACTTCAACAATTTCTTAAGCGAGCATACAAGTATATGAAATTGGATGATGCAATCAAGAAAAAGGAGAATGGCATAAGCAATCCGGGCGGATCAACTAACCCTCCTAAGAATGATGGAAAGAAACGTGGAAATAACGGGTCTGACCACCATGAGGAAAAGAAAGTAAAGTTGAGTTCAAATGAAAAGCCAACCAAGTATGAGCCTCAGTTCACTAATTACACCACTCTCTCGACCAGTCGAGCGGAAATATATCTTGCTAGTCATGAAGAGGTTCCCTACAAGAAACCTCCACCCATCAGGAAAGAGATGAGAAAGAGAGATATGAATAAGTTTTATCGTTTCCATGGAGATTATGGTCACGACACAAATGAATGCAATCACCTCAAGGACGAGATAGAATTTCTTCTCCGGTCGGGCAAGTTGAGAAAGTACCGGGCAGAGACACCCCAAGGAGAAGGAGGCAGCAACAATCCTAGTTTTAAACGACAAAGATCTCCACCCTTGCAGCTCGGGCCTGTGGACTTTACCTTAGACACTATATGTGGAGGTCCACACTTGGCTGAGGATAGCAACAAAGCAAGGGAGAGGTATGCCAAGACACTTTGACATGAGCAGGAGTGCTAGGATCAGGAGCCACTGGAGCGGTGAGCGTCTGTGAATATAATATTTCTAAATACCGCTTTCAGAGTGGTAGTTTAACTTCAAGTTGTTTAACTTGTTATTTAAATTTGGTTTAAGAGCTGGTTATTTGCTTACTAGTCATCTATTTTTGAACAATTTTTGTTGTTTAAGACTCGTTATTAGACACGTTTTGTCCTTTTTAATTTACGAGTAATAAAAGAGACTACGCGCAGCGTGGTCGATTCTTGCTACAAATGTGCATGTGTGTTAATTATTCGAGCAATGTTCAACTGGTCGGTAAAATCGAACAATGTTCAACTGGTTGATACGTTCAAGCAGTGTTCAACTGCTCAAATATTTTCAATATATTCTATGTGTATCACGAGCAATTAACTACTCGAATAGATTCAGTCAAGTAGCAAGTGACCCAGGATCTTTCAACCCTCAATCGATTGGGGGGCACATGGGGTATGGTAGTATATAATTTAACACAGGCAATAAGAGCACGAGTAAACATATTTGTTTTTAGGCTGACTTGTAAAATTTTGAAGTCAAAAAAGGCCATTAAGCTAACTTGTTTGACAAAGCTTAAGTAACTTGGAATTTTTCAAAATTTCAAGTTAGAAGCAAATATTCGTGTGACAATAAATATTATGCTCATAAAATGTTAGAGCAATAAGAGTGTGAGAAAGTATACTTAGTATGGACTTATGAAATGTCTAGAATTTCTAAGTTGGAAAACTAAGTACTCATGCGAAAATATAAGGCATACATCAGAGTGACTTTATTATTCACAAAAAACTTATAACTTTTTAAGTCTAAAAAGACTTAGAATGTTTTAAGTTAACAAAGAAAAGTAAAGTATAAATGCCAACAGCACGGCTGTACGATAAAAATATCAAAGCTGCTAAGCAACAATTATCTTCACAAGAAAAAAGAGTAAACTACTGGCCGAGTACAAAGTTTAGTTGATCAGGTGCAAAGTTTTCCTCGTCGAGAGAGCAGATACAACTTCCCTGGTCAGCTGAGCATATATCACTGGTCGAGTAGGAAACTCTGTTGTTGAGAGCATTCAGAACCGAGAGCCAAACGGTTAGGCTCTGGTGTCCGATCGGCTAGGCTCTGATCCAAGCAGATAAGCGTGCGGCTGAGTGGTTTGCGTGTGTGTCTACGCGGGATGGATTGCGTCCGAGCGATTGGAGCTGGCATTCGAGCAGATGGTGGCGTGTCCGATCGGGTAGTGCGAGTGTTCGAGCGGTTGGAGGAGCATCCGAGCGGCTGGCGTACGTGTCCGAGCAGCCTGGGGTCTGCGTCCGAGCCGTCATGCGCACATCCGAGCGGATGGTGGCAGGCGTGGTGTCCGAGCAGTTTGCCAGGAATCCGAGCGGATGGAAGAGTGCCCCGACCGGCTGGGTGATGGTCCGAGTGGATGCCGTGGTGCCCGAGTGCTCCACGTGGTGTTCGAGTGGATGATGCGGTGTTTGAGTGTTTAGGCCAGGCATCCGAGTGGTTTGCATGGAGTGACCAAGCGGTTTTAGGGGCGTGTCCAAATGTCCAAGTGGGATGGGGTCTGTGTCCGAGCAGCAAGCGCGCATCCGATCAGCTGGGCCGAGCGTCCGAGGAGCTGCTGCCTGGCCTCCGAGGATCCGTGCACATCTGAGATGCTGGCTGGCCATCTGAGGAGCTGGATTGGTGTGTTCGGGAAGTACAGGCACGAATCCGAGTGGTCTAAATAGCTGAAAGTGGCCAAGGTTATGGGTTTGATGGGCTGAAAGGGGAACCTATTTTCTTGACTTTGAACTATGCAAACAAGATCAAAAAGTTGAATTTCAAGGGTTCAACAAACTTCAAGATAACATCAATGATTATCCTATACCCGTGAGCCCGAAAAAGCAATGGAAATAGGAAACTGATAACTATCGTTTTTATGGACAGGAAAGTTAAGTCGTGGGTTTACTACAAAAGTGAAGGTTACTGACCGGATGGAAGCTTTTGGATGACCACGAAAACATTTTGCTAGAGGAAAAGTTTATCATATGAGTAAATCATATAATAAACTTGGGGGGGCAAATGTTATCCCCAAAATTTGAAAATGATGATGTGGCAATAGAAGTGACAAATGGCAAGGAATGGCTGGGTATTCTGGCTTAGGAGTGATCTGGTAGATCGGTGAAGATTTTTGACTGACCAGTCAAGTGTCATGACCAACTAGTCAGGTGCTTGACCAACCAGTTAGGTGCTTGTCCGACCAGTCAGGTGATTTTTCGACTAGTCAAGTGTTTGGCCAACCAGACATGTGTTTGGCCGACCAGTCACTTGTCTTGACCTACCAGTGAGCGTTTGGCCGATCGGAGAAGTGTTTTGGCCCTCAAGTTTTCCTTCTGGGTGCGATATGGACCGACTAAATAGATCATTGCTACGCAAGAGATCCCAGTAACGCCTTCAGCTAGAATCGATCATACCTGCGCAGGAATCTCTCATATTATCCCAATGAATCGCACATTATTGTATTTTAGATGTTATTATTAATTAAAATATTGAAAGAATAACAGAAAAATCCCGATTATGAGGGACTGCGTTTGTACGATTCTAGGCTTATAAATACAAAGCTCACGACATCAGAAAAAGGATTCAGATTCTAATTTTCCTAAGAGAGTATTTGTATCTTGAGAGAAATATTGTATTCTATTGACCGCGTTTTTGGCCAACGACGTGAGAATGTAAAAAACGACAAACCTTCAAGAGAATTCAAACGACACAGACGGTTTAATAAAGAAAATAAATAACACACACGATTTTTATAGTGGTTCAGCCCCAGTATATTGGTAATAGCCTAATCCACTTAGAGATTTGATTATTTTATCTACACTCAAAATCAGATGAACCAGTGTCAACTGAGTTTCTTCAGTGTAAATTCTTAGAATACAAAAGAGTTCTCTCTCAAGAAAACGCATTTTGTCTCTCTAGAAAACTCATACCAAAACTTCAAATTGCCAAAAGTCCTTTTCTGATTCCCTAAGCCATGTATCTATAGGCTTAGGGTCATACATTGATATCCCTTAAGATCGGGATATTTTATTATTCGTATTATATTTAAATTACAAGAAATATTCAAAATGCAACAGAATCCCCAATTTGTGTGAAGAATGAGAGATTCCCGCGTATGCCCAGACCGGTTCTTGTTGAAGCCGTTTCTGGGGATCTTGACGTAGTCTCCTCTACCTGGTTGATGAATATCACTTTCTGGTCGGCCATACCCCTACTGACCAGTTACGCACTTGGCTGGTAGGACATGCAAATGCTGGTCAGACATATGCATGCTGGACACATGCATACGGACCAGGCCTTTGTCTCTCCTCGGATATGCGTCCGACCACGTCTCTGTCTCTCCTCGGACATGCGTCCGACCACATCTTTGTCTCTCCTCGGACATGAGTCTGACCACATCTTTGTCTCTCCTCGGACATGAGTCCGACCAGGCACACCCCTAGCCCAAGTACACGCCTACTTGGATGCATGCGGCTGGCCATCATCTCCTCGGACATGCGTCTGACCGGACACGCTCAACCTGCACCATGCCAAACATGGTCCGCTCGGACCAACCCATGCCTCATCACGGATACAAGGCATGCACCCTCTTGATCCTTCTCCTCGAGCTAATGTCTGACCGAACACTTGGACTGCTCCTCGGATGTTTGGTGTCCGACCGGACACACATCGGGCTCCTCGGGTGCACTTGGCTCGAACATGCCAGTGCTAGGTAGCAAAGTCACTCCTGGTTGGATGTAACTTACCCGGTTGGTCATGACACTTCTCAAGCAGTCAAAACTCTTCATTGATGTACTGGGCTACTTCTAAGCCAGATCACCCAACCATTCCTTGCCACTTGTCATTTCTATTGCCACATCATCATTTTTAAATTTTGGGGATAACATATTCTTTTCATCTGCACTGAAGAAACTCAGTTGACTCAGGTTCATCTGATCTTGAGTGTAGATTCATAATCATAACTCTAAGTGGACTAGGCTATTACCAACACATTGGGGCTGAACCACTATAAAAATTGTCTGTGTCGTATTTTTATCTTTAAGGTTTATTGTTGTTTTGACGTCTACACGTCGTTGGCCAAAAACACGGTCAACATTTTGGTGCTTTCATTGAGAGCCTGAAGAGAAGAAACACATGACTATCATATCGAAATGGCGCCCAAGAATACCAATGTGGCATCCAAAAAGTCAGGCACGTCAAAAGAGCCTGCTAGATCAGAAGATCCTAGACCGCAGAACCCAGAGACTGAGCCCAGGGTGTTTCTCGAGGAGACCACCCCAGAAGTTGAACAACTCCAGGAAGCAATAGGCGCTGTCCAAGAGGAGATGATGCAATTCAATGCTCGGCATGAGTCTTTCGCTGAAGAGATGGCTAAGCAGAGAGCTGTGTTAGAGCAGCAAAGGCGCGATATGGAGGCCAGAAGCGAAGAGCTCAGACAGCGACAGGAGGAAGTCGAACGGAGACATCATGAAGTAGAACTTGCTCTAGAAGCGGCTACCCAATTGGCCAAAGCCAATGCTCAAGCCGCGGCACGAGCAGCCTCCTAGGGAGCAAGAAATAATAATGTTGATCGGAGGACCATTGACAGAGCCAATTCTCGTGGACTGGACAGAAGCAGGAGTAACCGCCCCGGTTGGGAAGATGATGGGGTCCGCTCTAGAATTGCATCAACACAGAGGGAGAACTCTAGAACTCCCTCCACGAGTCAACGATCAGAAACTTTGAGATCAGGAAGTCACCGATTGGGTAGTAAAAGGACTCCACCCAGACAGGATCATACCAGGACTCCTCGAGATAAGAGGACTTCACAATTCAAAGATGGGCATGGTCGTGATGAGGCTGAATTGCATACCACTCCCTATTCCTTGCACCCGGGTACAACGAAGATGTACCAGGATTTGAGAGTTTTGTATTGGTGGTCGGGCATGAAGAGGGATGTGGTGGATTATGTGGCTAAGTGCTTAACTTGTCAGCAGGTCAAGGCTGAGCATCAGAGGCCAGCGGGGTTGGTGCAGCCTCTGGGGATTCCAGAATGGAAGTGGGAATATATCACCATGGACTTCATGGTTGGTTTGCCGAGGACCGTGGGACAACATGACTCGGTGTGGGTGATTGTGGATAGATATACTAAGTCCGCCCACTTTTTGCCTGTTAGGACGACTTATACAGTGGAGCAGTATGCTGAGTTATACGTGAAGGAGATTGTTCGACTTCATGGGGCTCCGAGGTCGATAGTATCCGACAGGGACCAGCCCCGCCTTCACTTCCAAGTTTTGGGAGAGTCTGCAGAAGGCTATGGGCACGCAGTTATGATTTAGTACTGCTTATCATCCTCAGACAGATGGACAGTCTGAGAGGATGATTCAGATATTAGAGGACATGTTGCGAGCCTGTGTGCTAGATTTTGAGGGATCGTGGAGTAAGTATCTCCCTTTGATCGAGTTCTCGTACAACAATAGTTATCAGGCGACCATCGGAATGGCGCCGTATGAAATGCTTTACAAAAGGAAGTGTAGATCAGCTATCCACTGGGATGAGAGGAGATATCTGGGTCCAGAGATGATTCAGAGGACCAATGAGGCGATTGAGAAGATCAGAGCGCGAATGCTCGCCTCCCAGAGTCGACAGAAAAGTTTTTCAGACCTGACACACAGGAACGTGGAATTTCAGGTTGGTGATCATGTGTTTCTTAGGGTTTCACTTTTGAGGGGAGTGAAACGATTTGGTGTTCGGGGCAAGCTGAGCCCTAGGTTTGTTGGTCCCTTCGAGATTCTGAAACGGGTTGGAGAGGTAGCTTACAGACTAGCAATGCCTCCAGCTTTATCAGGGGTTCATGATGTTTTTCATGTGTCCATGCTCCGAAAGTATGTGTCAGATTCGACGCACATTCTAAGTTATTAGAATCTGGAGCTAGATCAGGATTTGTCCTATGAGGAGAAGCCGGTTCAGGTTCTTGACCGGAAGGATAAAGTCTTGCGGAGCAAGACCATCGCCTTGGTGAAGGTGTTGTGGAGAAACAACAAGGTTGAGGAGGCGACGTGGGAACTTGAATCAGAGATGAGGGAGCGGTATCCCGAATTGTTCAGGTAATTTCGAGGATGAAATTTCTGTAAGGAAGGGATAGTTGTAACGACCCAAATTTGCTAATAGGGCTTAGGGCCTTGATTAGCGTGCTTGGAGGGAAATAAATGATTTAGTATGTTAATATGTGAATTTATGTGAATATGTGATAGAGATGCATGTTTAGTTGAATTAAGTATGCATGTGGGCCCCGTTTGGATATTAGGGGTATGTTTGTGATTTTAGCCCGCTGAGGGCATAAATGTGATAAGTATGATATGTATGTGATATATATATTTTTGTAGCACGATTCGAGACAGTTCTAGAGAGCAGTTAGCCAGGAAGTCACAACAGGGTTAAGAATCCGACTCAGGGCGAGTCGAGGGGTATTTTGGGTATTAGATGTATTAAGGGGTTATCGAGTTATGGAAATAAATATTTGGAGATATATTCGAGGTTAGAATGTCTAGGAGAGAATATTGAGGAAATTTACCATTTTGCCCTCAGGGATGTTTTTGGCACCCCGAACCTTAAGGTAACATTAAAGCTTAAGTTAAATAAAACAAAGCCTAGGAAGTTTTTAGAAACTTAGGAACCGACTTTCACTTTTCCTTCTCAGCTGAAGATAGCTTCTATTATCTCTCACCTTTACTCTCTAAGACAACTCAAGGAAACAAGCTAGGAAAATAAAGCAGTCAAGAACTAAGAATTTGAGCTGAGCTTGGGAGACTCTAACCAGAAAACCAGGGCTTGGAGCTTGAGGAATTAAAGTTGGGAACTTAGGGGATCAACTCTGAATCATAACTCAGCAAGGGTAAGCTTTAACTTTGAGAATTATGGTTGATTTCTATTGTTTTCTTAGGAAATGCATGTGAGTAGAATTTGATCTGTTCATGGGTGTTTAGCTGAGTTTTTGGAGCAGGTTTTTGATAGGTTTGATGTTGAAACTGGGCTAGAACCTTTGTGATGATTATCTGGAATTGTTAGCTTGATTTTGGGTATAATTGGATTGATTTTTGAGGTAAAAGCAGGGTGTTTTTCTGGGTTTGAGGGGTAGGGCCACGACTCTGTTCTTGCTGAGCCGTAGCCCCTTTGATCATGGGGCGTCAGGAAATTGGAGGCGTGCCGCGGCGCCCTTCAGCAAGGGATGCGGCGCGTGTGGGAAATTGTGAGGCAAGGCCTCGGGTTGAGCTGGGGGCCGCGGCGCTTAAGGTACTTTTGGATTTTTAAGGGGTTTTAGGCTCAGGAACTCAATAGTTTAGGCTCGGGATGGATTTTATCACCCGGATTGATAGAATTCAAAGCCCCGGAGATTATAATTTTGGTTTGAAACTATTTATTGGATTAGAGTTTGATAGGTGGACATTGTTAATGTGTTGTGACTAGGGCTTCAGCGAGGCTCGGACTAGGGAACTGTGCTCGGGGCATCAGTGCTTGGAGAGCTCGGGACGCAGGTAAAAAAACCACTGTTCCCATAGAGCTTGTATGCAGGGCAGAGCCCAATATGTTTGAATTGCAGGGCGTAGCCCTTTGATTGAACTTGTTAATGTTCAGTATATGTTTTATGATGCTATGAATGCAATTGTGTAAATGTTTGGCAAGAGCCGGGAGCGGCGCAGGACGAGGTCGGCAGGGGCCGGGAACGGCAAGGGGTCGAGGAACGGCGTTAGGCACGTGGAGTGCAAGGCCGAGTGCGACAAGGGGCTGGGAGTAGCGTTGAACACGTGGAGAGTGAGTTGCCAGGGCGAGACCCTAAAGGATACCTGGGATATCCTCACGGTGTGGACCGCGAACCCAGGGCCTAGTATAGCGCCTGGGACAAAATGGTTGTATGTGCTTTGCCTATTGATGGCCTGTTTATGTGCTAAGTGTTTGTTATGCGTATGTTTTTTTCTTGTGAGGGTTTTCTTGCTGGGCTTCGGCTCACGGGTGCTCTGTGGTGCAGGTGTTGATCCCAAAAGAGGGTGTTTTAATATTTAAACTCGCAAGTGCACGAATCGTTTCGGAATATAATGTTCATGTAAGTACGAGGTCGAACCCATGGGAGTTGACTATCATCAAAAGAAACTATTTCAAACAAAGCAAGAATATTCTAACCTAGTTCCAACTATTTGATGAGATTTTGTTTTAGAAAAATAAAAGACAAGTAATAAAAATATTAATGATAAAAATGGTTTTCAAATGAGATATGTAAAATAAGATTATTAAGATTTTAGAATCCACAAAATGCAAGTTCAATAGTATTTATAAGTATATTGATTCCCAAGTTTAGATATAATTGAAATAAATCACACTATACTTTTTTTTAAAATACATTTTCTATTCAAGCACAAGTTACTTTAAAAAATGTAGGATTTTTCTTCACTTATATAAGATATGATTTCTAAGCATTAGTTGTGTTACAACCTAATGAAACTACAAAAAATCAAAGAGATTATGTTTAGGCAAAATATGATATTTATGCTCTAAGAATTAGATATGAACAATTTAATGAAAAACATTTAATCAAAGAATATCATATTTTTGCATAATGAAGAACTAAGTGTAATATGCTTTAACAATCAATAATAGATGAAAAATGCATATCTTTGATAGAAAAATCCATAAACAATGTTGCACAAATGGGAAATCAATATACAACAAAAAATATTATCTAGTTACATTTTGCTTCATCACCATCTTAATAATCTTTGAAAAAGATTAGAAGCTCATAACTAGATTGAAATAAAAAATACAAAATAAGATACTTGACATGCTCTTCAAAAGATGAAAATGGTAGAGAGAAAATAGTGAAAAGAAGAGAGAAAAATATGTGTAGAAGATGTTGAAAAGATGAAAAAGAAGAGCTCAGTCTTACAAGACTCTATTTATAGGAAAATATGGAGATTAAATTAATCAAATTAAAATAAATAAATTGATTAATTTAATTGTGTTGGGAAGTGGTAGGATAAATAGAGTAAGTGTAAGAGTATTGGAAATATTAAATGTTTGGTTGGGTAAAAGATTAGTGAAAAGCTAGGGTAAAAAAATGAATTAAGAATGTTTACTTAGGTAAAAAAAAATAGGGAAGAGTGAATTGATATTTGAGTGAAAAGAAGAAAAATATTGGGAAGAAAAATGTGACTTTTTGGTCTTTTGGTGGCTATGTTGGCAGCTTGGCTGTCTTGGGGCGGTTTGGGCTATTTGGGCTATGGTGGGCCTGGAAGGAGAAGCAGACGTGGGCCTTGCTGCTGAGGAGGAATGCTGGGCCGGAATTGCTGGAGTGGTTCGGCATATATGCAAGCTGGGAAGAGGCAGGCCCAAAGGAAACTCATGCAGTCTTGGGCGGGCTCAGGATGGCTGAATGAAGGCTGAAGCTTGGTGTGATGTTGGCAGCTGGAGCTTCAGGCGTTTGGGTTGAGGAGCTGACAGCTGGCTCGGGTGCAACAGGAGGAAGAGGCATTTGAATTAGGCGTGGTTGACGCTGCTGGCTGCTGAAGGAAAATTGGTGAAGGTAGAGAGAAGGCTGGAGGCGACAGCTGGCGTTGATGGCTGGTGATGCTTGTCCGTACAGCTGGCAGGTGGAGCTTTGAGCAGCCTTGGGCGTGAGGTGGCAGCTAGGAGACAAGGTCTTGGAATGGGCCTGGGCCTGCCGTGGGCCAAAGGCTGGAAACTTGGGTTTGATTACAAAAATACCACTTTTATTTCTTCTTTTCCTCACTTTTTAAAGTAAAAAAATATCATAAATTCCCTACAAAATAAATATAAAATAAATCATAATAAAATATTTTCAACTATAAAATAAATAAATTTAATTCTTTGAAAATATTAATTATAACTTAATTTATATTTTACAATTAAGTTCAATAATACAACATTTTTTTTTACCACTAACTTAACAATAATAATTCAATTAACATTTTACAACAAAATACTTATAAAAACACACAAAATTATATAAAATCATGATAGGACTACTAAATTCAAAATTACTTAAAAACTTAATAAATAAATTAAAAACTCAATAATTAAGCAACAATTAGCACATAAAAAGTGGTAAAATAACTCTATTTTGTAGAGTTATCAGCAGGTAAAGGCAAGGGGAAGATCGACCAACCATGAGTACGGAGAGCGTGAAGTGGCGCGTACATGTTTGGCCTGCCTGGCTGCCACAGGTAGTGGTTTTGAGAGATGATTGTATTAAAACCTAAATTTTGTCGTCTAGTCGACTTGGTTTGTACTTATATGTTGTAAATATTTCTAAACAGTATTTTGGGATCCCAAGTGTCAAACACTTTATGTTTTTCAGTAAATGGAATTATTTTTAAAGTTTATAACTCTGTTTATGGTTTAATTACACTTCTTGACCTAAAACCTCGATTAGCGAGTTGAATGCACATTTTAAACTCACTTAGTAACGACTCTAAGGAAGTAGGGCGTTACACCATGTATGCTTGTTTCATTTTTCAGTAAAGAATATAGCGAAGTAACTGCTTTATATCATGCTTATTAACTATTGGATTAGGCTAGAAACTGTTGAAAATATGATTTATAATATTTAGCATCCAAGAGGATGTAATAGTGCAGTATTTGTTCTATATTGATATTTGAACGGCTGTAGGTAGCAATTGAGGTCATGAAAAGGTAGCCATCATCATAGAGATTTCCTAGCTTTTAGCAAAAAGAATATAACACTAGTTAAAAGATGGGACTATGAAAATTCGATGAAATTTTCATGCTATATAACCTTTTATAGGATAAGATCTTTGGCAGGCAATTAATTAAATATATTGTTTTGTAAAAAGGTTTTGGATAATAAGTTAAGGACAATATGATTCTTTTGAGAAGTTTCTGAATTACTTGAGATTTTGGCACTAAATAGATCCATGCATTATTGGTGAAATACAACTATATTTTTAGTTCTATATCTTGTATTAATTTTATATTTCTAAGTATGCTCTCTTTCCCTGACATTTTCATTATATGATAAAGGATACTGGCTAATCGGCAGTCTGCTGCTCGCTCAAAGGAGAGGAAAGCTCGCTATATACAGGAGCGAAAAGTTTAGACTCTTCAAACAGAAGCTACAACTCTATCTGCCCAACTCACACTCTTCCAGGTATGTGTTGGTGAGCTTTTAGCATGACATTTATTTACAACCTGTTTTAAGACTGCACACAGGACACAAGGAACCTTTAGGCTTGAAAGTTTAAAGTATTCAACAATTTGTCTTATTGAAAAAAGGTGATTATATGAGGTTGATGTTAGAATTTTAAGAGAGATTGCCATTATTTTATTCAAAGCATTTTATATTCCGATTCTTTATTTTATATATGTTATTTCAAAGCATTTTATATATGCTCTATTTCTATAAATAATTTAGGGAATATTGACTACTCTTTCCCAAAGCAATGGCAAGTACATGTATGACTATGCAACTATTTCATTTCTTGCTGAAGTGTTCAAGGTACTTCTCTTAATTTAACAAGTAAAATTATTTTCAATTTTTCCTCTTGGTTCGTGGTTGAAAAGTAGTTTTGGTTTTCCAGCTATCTAGTGATATTTATTTTTTCCTTTCCACCCATACTGAGTTTCTTTTACGATTTTGTCTTTTAAATTGTAGCTATTAGTCTCTAGTTTACTACTATGGAGATAATGCCGAGCATCACCTTAGTTGAATTTTAAATTGAGACTGACAGGTATGTATTCCTTCGTTTAAAGAACTAAGACTAATTACTTAAGCCATGAGGCTATCCAGATTGATAAGAAAAATACAATTTTTATATAAATCATTTTTGTGACTGAAAACTACATTCATCCTTTTTATTTCTTCTACAACCTCAAGTTCTCTATTTATTTTAGTTTTGGTTTGACTTTAATGGTGTTTATTCTGTATTGTAGGCTAAAACTCTACTTGAATATTTAAGAGAACTAAGACAATTATATAAGAGAACTAAGGCAACAAGAAATTCTTCTTCAAGTTGTTGGGTATTATTTTCTTTTTTGCTTGTAAGAATTATGTACATTGAGGATTTGATGTATTATTTACATTGAGAATAATGAATTTTTATTGAGAATTATAATGAATTTTCATTGAGAATTATTTAGTCTCATGGGGATTTAATGTATTATTTACATTTCACTTGTATGAATAAATGTTGTATGTATATGAATTTTTATTATGATAAATATAATTTTTTTTACAAGTTATGGCAATAATAATTAATTATGTGAGTAATTTTTTTATTTAAATTTATATCAAACTTCAATTGTTAAAAATGTAATTAAAAGTTTTAAAAAATATATATCGAAAAATTATTATATATATAAATTTAATGTTACGACGACATTTATTAACTGTCGGCGTTGCCAGCAACGACGACACGTATTAACTGTCGGTGTTGCCAGCAACGGTGACACCTATTAACTGTCGGCGTTGCCAGCAATGATGACATGTATTAACTGTCGGCATTGCCAACAACGGCGACACGTATTAACTGTCGGGAAAACCCGTTTTTGTAGTAGTGACCAAAGATTTTGATAGAGTTGAATGGGCTTTTATTAGAGCCTTCATGCTTCATTTAAAATTTCCCCTTCTAGATTAGTATCTTTAATCGAGTTGTCTAACTTCAATTTCTATTAGTTTTTGTATTAATGGACATGTTAGTTGTCTTATTCTCCTTTCTCAAAGTATTCATCAAGGTGATCCTCTCTCACCTTATTTATTTCTTTTATGCTTCGATGGTCTCTCTTCTGCTATTAGATTAAAGGGGCAATTGAATTTGTTTAATGGTATTAAAATTTATCGTAGAACTTTCTCAGTTTCCCATTTGCTGTTTGCAGATGATAGCCTTCTTTTCCCCTTGTGTTGATGTCCACTCTTGCAATGCTATTAAGGATACTTTAGATATTTATAATAGGGCGTTGGGTCAGTTAGTTAATTTCTTTAAATCTTCTGTTCTTTTCTCTCCTAATACCCCTCCTTCTGATTCTCGATGTTTTCTAGATATTTTAGGTTTAGAAGACAAGTCTTTCATAAGTAAATACTTAGGTCTCCCAAGTGTTTTCATAGGTCTAAGAAAATTTCTTTTGATTTTCTTTTAGATAAGGTCACTTCTTTTATGACTTCTTGGAATCTTAGCTGTTTTTCTAGAGCTGATAAGGAAATTTTGTTGAAAGCAGTTGTTCAAGTTATTTCTTCTTTTGCCATGTCTTGTTTTAGATTGCCTGTAAGCACATGTCATAAAATTGAGTCTCTTATGGCCAGATTTTGGTGGGAATCTTTGGAAAAAAAAACTCTAAATTCTAAATTCTAAGTTCTTTAGGGGGTTAGGATTTAGATCCTCAATTCACATTAATCAAGCTTTGCTTGCTAAACAGGCTTGGCGTGTCCTAATCCTCTTTTGGCCATGTTACTTAAAGCTCATTATTTTAGTAATTTTAGTTTTTTAGATGCCAATCATGCTCCATCATTCACTTGGCAGAGTCTTTTTTGGGGAAGAGATCTCCTCAAAAGAGGTCTTATTTATAAAATATGTAACGCTAACATAATACAAACTATTCAGAGCTACTAGATCACTTATTTTAAGTTTATAACTTATAATTCTCCCACTTATCCACCTTCAAAATTTGTTTATTACTTCTTTTGGTGCTTGGGACTGTGATAAGTTGAGAATTTATTTTTCTAATGACATTGGTAATGCAATTCTGGCTGTCCCTTTAACATCTCTTAGTAGGGAGGATTGTCTTATTTGGAGTCTTACCACATCAGGTTAATTTACAGTTAAAATTGCTTATCATTTAGCTTTCTCTTCCACTTCGGTGCCTTCTTCTTCTTCAAATATTCAGTTGATTAAGAAGTGGTGGTCTTCTTTGTGGCACTTTAAGATTCCTCCTAAAGTTAAACATTTCATATGGAGAACTTACAATTATTTATTACCTTCAGCTTCTAATTTTTTTTCAAAGAAAGTCATTTCTGTGCCTTCTTGTTCCTTTTGTGCTTCAACTTAATAAAAAAAAAAATAGTCAAATTTAAGCATTCCGATTATATTTTCAGGTGATGTAAACAATATAAAATGATTACGATTCCATTTCCGAACAATTTTAATAAACAACGTATTACAAATAATGATTATGGTTCTTTCATATTTTATTCTCATTCATTTTTCCATTGATTTATTATGATTTTAATTATACTTTAGTAAACGTGCCATTATACTTAACAAAAATCACTTGTTTCCATATTTGTTTATGTTGTTCGTGATTTTATCATTGGACACGTGGCAGTAATTAGAGAAGTAATTAGGCTCCTCGAGAGATAATAAAGCTCTGTAGATCTCGTCTGAAGCTTATCGGAGTGTAGTCTCCTCCCAGTGAGCCATGGTCCTTTTTTAGGCGTGAATGTCTCCAAGTGAGGCCACGTCCCGAGGATCATCCTCCCATTTTCTTGACCCAATAGTCCTCTAGGTCTAGGAGTTTTGTCCTTGGGCCTGGAGAGAACACCAGGTGTCAATCACTGTAGCCTTGGGCCACCACAAGATCGTCTGACAACTTTTTGGATGCCTCGAGTAGTGACGTCGAGTTCGTACACTCGACAATTGATATTTCCCACAATGACGCCAAACACAAGAAAACGTGCAGCCGTATTCTAACAGTGTCAGAGGCGTGTCTCGTGTGAAGTTGGTGGGCTGCAACCTACAAATTGAGCCTCGTGCGATACGCATGGGTCCACAGTCTTAATTAGAACATTCAGATGGGTTGAATAGCAATTAACTCCCCAAATAATTGAGGAATATTTGTAATAAATGATATTAATGACCCTCAACCTCTATAAATAGGGCTAGAGTATCATTGTAATAGGGTTTACAAATTCTTGTACTTAGAGCACTCTATATGCTGCCCGAGAAAACCTCAATTGAAGCTTGCCATCACAAGCTTCTAGAACACTAATGTTAAAGACTTGTGGACTACGGTTGTTTTATAACCTGAACCACTTAAAATCTCGGTGTTAATCTTGTTTATTTTCTTTAAGTTCTGTTATTAAGTTGATAGCAAAAAAGACAGTCACCAGTTTTATATATACTAACTTAACTTTTTTTTTTCCTATTTACTTATTTGACATTGAATTTCAATAATTGTTAGGTTTGTTTTAGAGATTGTTTTATGTTATATTTTTAGTTATTTAGGATTGTTTAGCGCAGATTTATGCTTGTTTCAGGTTTTAATGGGCAAGTACATAATATGGAGTGAAATGAGAAGAAACATGTTAAATATGATAAATAAATGGATTTCATGTTGATTGTGGAGTTTCAAGACATTATGTGTGGAAAATACTACATTGAAGATGCTCAACACACGTTGTTTATGCTCTATAACGCAAGTCTGAGACTTCAAGCCATATTTTGACCATGATTTATTCAATTTCTGGAAACACTTATAGAAATAGAAGTTGTGTATATTTCTCTTATCTTTCCATATCTTTTGAATCATTCAATTCGGATTTATATTGAAGGAGTTATGATCAAAATATGATGAGCTGACGCTACAGGCTGTTTGAAACGAGTTTCGTTCTATTATGGAAGTAGCGCCCCAGCGCTATCAAGAACTGAAAGGCAGCGCCCCAACGCTATATAAAGGGCGCTACAGCGTTAGTGAACAAAATTTTACGCGTTTTGGCTCTGACTTTAGCGCTACAGCGCTCAAAACACAGCGCTGTACATGTGTTTTGCAGATTTTAAACCACTTTTTGAAGGGAAAAATGGTCTATTCACTTGAGAATCTTGGAAAACTATTTAAGAACATTTTTTTTGCGATTTTGGCGAGGAGGCTCAATTTTTAGAAACTCTAGATTAGAAGAGGCTGCTGTAATTAGTTTTATGTTTCATCTGAATTCTTTAGGTTGATTTTATGAACAATTATTTGCAGTTTATTTCCATCATGTTATTTATGAATTAATTTATTTTATCTAGGAATTAATATAGTCACTGGGATTTTTATTTAATTTTATTATGATTTTTTATTGATACTTCTTTTCTATTCTAATCTATATGATGTTTCTTTAATGCCACTACAAGATTTATGATGTTCTTAAGTTTATTGTGTTGTTTAATAAATTATTTTAATGGGATTTGTTTCTGGATTTCATATTTTTTCAATTTTGTTTGTGTTTTTATAAGTTGTTTCCTATTTTAATGGTGTTATTATTTTATTTTTTTGTTCCTTAAATTATTATATTTATTAGCGGCAGATTACTAGGGGCGGGACTGCTGGTATTAAATAAGTTTTATACCGGCGGAGTCCCGCCCCTATTAATCCGCCGGTATTAATAGAATACCGGCGAGGTGTCAGTCCGCCGGTAATACCCCTAATCACCGACCGAGTATTACCGGCGGACCCCCGCCGGTAATATGTATTACCGGCGGAAGCCTCCGCCTCTAATACTCATTTCTGTTGTAGCATGCTAGTAAATACTTGATCACTATTTACTTGATTTAATGGTTTTTATTCAAAATTTGAAAGATGAGAATTGAATATGCTATCATTCTATAGACATAGGTTTCATATTGGGACGAAAGTACCTGTATGACTTGTGTAGTAATTAGGTTTCTATGTTTAATGTCTTTTATATGTTCAAGTTTATTACAAAAATATAGAAAACCTGCATATAAATTGAGATCTTATATTTTGAAAAAGAATAAGAATCAATTATATTAACTTACTATTAGAATAGAAAGAAGAGATTTAGAATTGATTATTAAAATTAATAGAATGAGCAGTTGATGAAATTAATTCCTAGACTTTTTATTATTG